>NC_048219.1:63079729-63181958 GCF_002007445.2 Ailuropoda melanoleuca | reverse complement strand
TTTATCTTAGTTCCTCAGCTGTTCTTATCAAGTCAATCAGTTCTCCTGTGTTTCTGGCACCTGCAAATAACTCTTAATAATGTTGTTCTGTCCTGTGGGGTATAGCTTTAAGAATGACCTTTTTATTTTATTGAAGTTTTTATTAATTTCCAGTTAACAAACAGTGTAATATTAGTTTCAGGTGTACAATATAGTGCTTCAACACTTCCATGCAGCACCTAGTGCTCATCACAAGTGCCCTCCTTAATCCCTGTGAACTGTTTAGTCCATCCTCCCACCAACCTCCCCTCTGGTAACCATCAGTTTGTTCTCTAGAGTTAAGGGTCCGTTTCTTGGTTTTCCTCTCTCTCTCTCTCTCTCTTTCTTTTTTTACCCCTTTGCTCTTTTGTTTTTAAATTCCACATGAGTGAAATCCAGTGGCATTTGTCTTTCTCTCACTGACTTATTTCGCTTAGCATAATACCCTCTAGTTCCATCTATGTCATTGCAAATGCTTGAAGAAGGAACTTTTTAATTTGTTCTGTTGCTTTCGCATGTAATGATGAGGGTGTCTATCCCCTATTATAAGTCATGGTTAATAGTCCTAATTTCATTATTTTATTAGTAGCTCCCCAGATGTTTTCCATGGAGATAGCTTAGGGAACATCTTAGGGACATTTTAGGTATAAGCGATCTTAATCTCCAGGTTGCTACTATCCTGTCAAAGATCTTTGTAAATTAGTGCTATTTTCTCCAAATGCTCTAAGATGTTGATTAAATGCAGCACGCGTGGTAATGGGTCCAAGTTGTGCAGTCCGTACTCCTGTGAGTATCAGGTTAGTCCTACTCAGGACTACTAGCCACGGATTTTTGTGTCCAAATCAGTCTCTTGGAATTCCATTCTAATTTTTGTCACTTCTTGTCTGGAATAAGCTCTCCCTCCAGTGACTCTGATGGTAGTTTTGTGGATTTTCATGGCCCTTGCATCTAGTAAGTTAAACTTACTGGGGACAAAAGGATTTTAAAAAATCATCACCTTCAGTGTGTGGATTGTTGTCCTTAAGAGCAAAAGGCTCTGGGTTTCCTCCTACTCTGGAGATCACTTTTTTAAAAAATTTATTTATTTAAGAAAGTGAGAGAGAGTGCACAGAGGGAGAGGGAGAAGCAGATTCCCCGCTCAGCAGGGAGCCCAATGTGGGGCTTGATCCCAGGACCTCCGGGGATCACCACCTGAGCCGAAGGCAGACACTTAACCAACTGAGCCACCCAGGCGCCCCTGGAGGTGACTTTTTGTGCTAGTACTTTTCCTTTCTTCCTAACAGCATCTATATTACTTAATGCACCTAATAAGACCACTGGAATGTTTTCCTTTGTTTCTCTTTTTTTTTTTTTTAAGTTAAACTCTACCCTCAGCATGAGGCTTGAACTCAGGACCCTGAGTCAAGAGCTGAGCACTCCACCGACTGAGCCAGCCAGCTCCCCACTCATTGCTTTTTTAAATATAGGATATAACTTACTGGGTTGAGTGATCAGGCCAACATTTTGAGTTATTTTAATTTTAAGATTTGTCCAGACTAAGTCTTCAGTGGGTCTTCAGGGACCCTAAGAAGTTAACGTATAATCCACCCTACCCCTAAACCACTTCTTGAGTAATTTTGGTAGGTTTAGTGACTGAGGCATATTTGCTATTGTCCTCCTGCCTTTCACAACAGTGTTCAAAATATGTTTTATTACAGAGGTGCATTGATGAGGTTCACACATTGTTGGGAGAAGCCTGGTTATTGGAGAGGGCTATTGTGCGGTAACTGGCATCTCCCTAATTCCAAGCCCCAAGCTACACAAATGCACATATTCCCCGTGAAGGCAGATCTGGAGGAAACTGGTCTGCCTTGCTAGGGTGGGGTCAGGCAGATGGCCTTGGGCCTGTATCCTCCTATAAAGCACATCTGGGGGCTTTGATTACTGGTGAACCCCAGGACCCTATTAGGCAGTCCAATTGGAGACTGATTATCTCCAGTTTAAAGCTGAGATGTTTGGGAGTGGGCTCCCTTCATTCTGGAGGGTATGCAGGTGGTTGGGGACCAGCCAGAGCTCCCCAGCCCTGGAGGGCCCCAGGTACTCAGGGGCAGCTAACAGGGGGCATACTGTGCATGCAACGGCTGCACAGGTCAAGGAAGGCAGGCGCCTAGAAGTGTGCATGTATCAGGAAGAGTCCAGGTATCAAGAGTGGGCTTTTGGGGATCCATGACAATCTGCCTAAATCTAAGTCCTAACTACACAAAAGCACATATTCTTCCTGCAGGCAAGCTGGAGGAATCTAGACTATTTTGCAAGGTTGGGGCAGGTGACATGGCTGGGATACCTTTCATTCAATAATTACTGGGAGGCTTGATTAGTGATTTCCAGGAAGAAGATATTTTTCTACCCTTCAAGTTTTTTCATGCTTGTCTAAAAATTGAATTGGCATGAAACAGATTAATAGGTGAAAAAAGACCTATTTTATTACATATGCATGGGGACCCAACAATGAAATTGAGACCCAAAGAATGACCATAGCTTTTGTACATTTTGGACAAGTACGTATCTGTGGGGAGTTAACAGGACAATTGAGCTCTTGGGTTCAGGAGCTTCAGTTAGTGAGAAATCCTAAACAGGATTTGGGCTGGGGTAATAAATTAGTAAAAACAGCAAGGTTTGTTTATATAGACTTCTTGGCCCTGAATTCCCTATCTCTAACATAAGCATGCCTTTCTACCTCCTGGTAGAGGCACAGAGTGTACCTTTCCCTGGGACAAAGGAGGGTCAGAGTGTTCTCCAAGCACTGGCTATTTCTTTAATAACTTTAATTCAAAATAATCAATATGCCAAAGTGGCACATTTTGGGGTGGCCTGCCCTGGGCCCCTGGACTTCCCTCCTTTGAAACTTCCCCAGAAGTTCCAAGTACTAAAAAAACTGAGCTGGTAGTTTGTTCCATCTCATTTAACCAGTCTCTTAGTTTGAAAATGAGCCAGTTCAGGTAAACTCATTTCAGGAGGTGGTGATGCAGGTGTGCTCCCAAGGTTAGGACTGCGGTTCAATATCAGTATTAAATAAGAGGCATTTCTATGGAAATAGAAATAATGGTTAATGATTGGAGCAAATTATGTATCAGTTTCAAAGGTAGTCAGTTGAGAAGATTTCTAGATGTCAGGATTGGTGCATCTTTAGATGGAGTGAGGGCAGGCAGTGATAATCTGATAAATTTTCCTGGTTTGCAGTTGGAATGTCTCTGGTAATCGTTTTTAGTGGCCCACACAGCAACAGACATGAAGATTGTTTATATAAGAGCTATTGTTGTGATTTCTTTGAAGTTTACAATAAGTTGTTCATATTCAATGGTTTATACAGCTTCAGGAAAAAGGGGGCAGTTTTAGTTTTCAATTTCAAATAAAACAAAGGATGGGGAAAAAATTGGAAGTGTTAGTTTGGATATTGTAGCCAGACATTGGAGGAAACTAGAGGAAGTCAAGATCTAGTCTAGTTTATAGAAAACAGAACCTCAAAGATAATGAACAGAACTAGAATCCAATGTGCAAAAGTATATATTATAGTTTCAACTGAAACATTTTTCTCTCCATAGTTACCCCGATTTCTATCAATGATAACCACAGTAAGACTAATTTTAAGTCTAATTTCAATAAACTTGGTTTGATTGTTTACATCAGTGCAGCAAGAATAGTGATTTATCATACAGACTCTTAAATCTGCTTTGCTGGGACTTTTCATAAACGATCTCAGATTGAACTTTTAACAGCCTTTCAAAGTTAAGAAGCCACGCCAAATACTTGCCATCACACTTCACCTGCAAAAGCTATAGATTTGGGGGGCGCCTGGGTAGCGCAGTCGTTGAGCATCTGCCTTCGGCTCAGGGCGTGATCCCGGCGTTACGGGATTGAGCCCCACATCAGGCTCTTCCGCTATGAGCCTGCTTCTTCCTCTCCCACTCCCCTGCTGTGTTCCCTCTCTCGCTGGCTATCTCTCTGTCAAATAAATAAATAAAATCTTAAAAAAAAAAAAGGCTATAGATTTGGGTTACTTCCTCTCTTTCTGAGGTTCTCAAAATATCATGAGGTTCTTGGTCCTGCTAGGAAGTGATTTGCTCACCCAGCAAGGATACTAGGAACACTGTAAGCAATGTATCAATATCAAGCTAATATTTCCAAGGGGCTTGTTGGCTCCATACAGTCAACATTAGTTCCTAAAAGCTGTCTGGTCGTATCTGAATCTATGCATGTCTCTCTCAAATATGATTTTCCAGTTAAAGCCTTGTTATATAACTGGTGTTTCCAATTATGTCCTGTTACAAGGAGAACAGGTTCTTACTGAAATTATGCAAATAAATATATTGCCATGAAAGTATAAGAATACGCATTGAGAATTTAGATAGGGAGGAGAAGATAAACTATTCAGTTGTGCTCATAGAGGTGTAATTTGCCAAAGTTCTGTAAGTCATAGCTCAAGAGAAAAGGTTTTCTTATATCTGGAAAACAAAAGATTAAAAACCAACAATATTTCAAACAAAAAGTCATACAAATTATGACCATACTCCTCAGTTTATTCAGTCCTACATAATTAATTTTTGTTGATTTTGATCTTTTGTTAGTTTTCTGAAGCCATCAGTTTCTCCATTAGAGTTCTGTAAATTCTTACACAGTTGAATGGTGTGATCTTTATCAGAGACCTGTATTTTAGAGTACTTATCAGAGTTTTCCCCTGAATCTCCTTTAAGATGAAGCAGTCTTGCCAAAATATTAGAGTAAAACAATAACTATATGTAAATGACAAAAAGACTTAAAAGTGTCTATCATTAAAGAACTGATTAGAGTTTGTTACAATGCACTTAATAAGGAAATTTGGTTATTTCTGTGACACACAGCACTTCAAGATAATGACTAGAATTACAAGTGATAACATACCAAGACACATCAGAGTTCTAGGAGTTTCATATAATTTCTAGAACACTTATATTTTAATAACATGTATCTCCACAAATATAATCTAAGAAGGTTTAGCATCGCTTATTTGACAATGCTTCTCATGCAACTTAACATACTAAATAAACTTAATTAATTTATTATCTCTTTTATGAGGAGAACAAATCCTTTTAAATATTCCAGGGATCTGCTGAAAATTTCAAAGTTAGTTTGTGGTCAAAGACTTCATTTCAGAATGTGATTTTGGAAAGCTTTTTGAAAAATATAAAAAGACTTGGACATTTGATTAAATAGGATCACAGATCATTATGAAACAATACTTGGTTAACCATTTAACCAAAGTGGCCATTAAAGACTTCACAGGCAAATATAGACAGTTAAACACTTGTAAAAAAAAAAAAAAAACCTTAGCTCGTTTAATATTGAATAGAGGTATCCTAAGTAATCAAAGACCTGACTGAGACAAAATGTGTGGGGCGCTGGCTGGCTCAGTTGGTGGAGCGTGCAACTCTTGATCTTGGGGTTGTGAGTTTGAACCTCACATTGGGTGTAGAGAACACTTAAAAATAAAATCTAAAAAAAAAAAAAAAGTAAAATCTTTGTTTTTCTAGGTAGATTACATTAAAGGTAAAGAAAAACATTTCTTGGGGTGCCTGGGTGGCTCAGTCGTTAAGGGTCTGCCTTCAGCTCAGGGTGTGATCCCAGGGTCCTGGGATCGAGCCCCGCATCGGACTCCCTGCTCAGCTGGGATCCTGCTTCTTCCTTCCCCACTCCCCCTGCTTGTGTTCCCTCTCTCGCTGGCTATCTCTCTCTGTCAAATAAATAAATAAAATCTTTAAAAAAAGAAAAGAAAAAGAAAAACATTTTTTTATAATTTTTTTAAAAAGACCAATCGAAGAAAACTTTTAACAAATTTTAATTTTGTACCAGCTTAGTTTGATATTAAAACTCATTTTTAATAAATTTATTTTAATCTTAGCCAGCGTGACCATACATTAAAATTTAAAAAAAATTTTTTAAAGATTTTATTTATTTGGGGGCACCTGGGTAGCGCAGTCGTTAAGCGTCTGCCTTTGGCTCAGGGCGTGATCCCGGCGTTCTGGGATCAAGTCCCACATCGGGCTCCTCCGCTGGGAGCCTGCTTCTTCCTCTCCCACTCCCCCTGCTGGTGTTCCCTCTCTCGCTGGCTGTCTCTCTGTCACATAAATAAAAAAATAAAATTAAAAAAAAAAAAGATTTTATTTATTTGACAGAAAGAGAGCACAAACAGGGAGAGCAGCAGGCAGAGGGAGAGAGAGAAGCAGGCTCCCCATGGAGCAGGGAGCCCTATGCAGGGCCCCCTGGGATCATGACCTGAGCCAAACGCAGATGCTTAAACTAAGTGAGCCACCCAGGCGCCCCTAAAATTCCTTTTTAAAAAATTCCTTTTTCACAGACCTTTTACAACTAACTTCCTTCCTTCCTCCCTTCCCTCCTGTCCCCTTCCTTTCTTCCTTTCCTTCCTTTTCTTCTTTCCTTCCTTTTCTTCCTTTCCTTTCTCCCTTTCTCTCTCTTTTTCTGTCTCTTTCTCTCTCTCTCTGTTTCTCTTTCTCCCTCCCTCTCCCTCTTTCTTTCTTGTCCTAAGTCTTTCCTCTTTAAGTAAACAGCCTCACTTTAGGACAAAATTACTGGCTTTGTTTCCTCAACAAAAATGCATTTCATTCCTC
Organism: Ailuropoda melanoleuca; assembly: GCF_002007445.2. Taxonomy (NCBI): domain Eukaryota; kingdom Metazoa; phylum Chordata; class Mammalia; order Carnivora; family Ursidae; genus Ailuropoda; species Ailuropoda melanoleuca. The sequence continues at coordinate 63,175,299 of NC_048219.1, read as the reverse complement.
GTACCTTCTTTTACCAAAAGACTTTTCTTGCGTACAGAATTTACTTTTTTAAAGTCTGTTTTTTTGTTTTGTCTCTTTTTTCTCCTGCGAGCTTTATAGTTTCAAGTCTTACATTTAAGTCTTTAATCCATTTTGAGTTTTTGTTTTAATTCCAGTATAGATAACATACAGTATTATATTAGTTTCAGGTGTACAATATAGTGATTCAACAATTCTATACATCGCTCTGTCCTTCTCAAGATAAGTGTACTCTTAATCCTCTTCACCTGTTTTACCCATCCCCCCCACCGCTTCCCCTCTGGTAACCATCAATTTGTTTTCTATAATTAAGAGTCGGTCTTTTGGTTTGTCTTTTTTTTTTTTCTTTGTTTTGTTTCTTCAAATCCATGTATGAGTGAAATCATGTGCTAGTTGTCTTTCTCTGACTTATTTCACAGCATTATACTCTCTAGATCCATCCACATTGTTGCAAATGGCAAGGTCTCATTCTTTTTAGGGTTGAGTAATATGCCTTTGTATATATACACCACATCCTCTTCATGCGTTCATCTAACAATGGGCACTCGGGCTGCTTCCATATCTTGGCTATTGTAAATGCTGCTGTAAACATAGAGGTGCATGCATCCCTTTGGATTAGTGTCTTTGTATTCTTTGGGCAAATACCTAGTAGTGCAATTGCTGGGTCACAGGGTAGTTCTATTTTTACCTTTTTGAGGAACCTCCATACTATTTCCACAATGACTGTAGCATTTTGCATCCCTACCGACAGTACAAAAGTGTGCCTTTTTCTCCACATCCTTGCCAACAGCTGTTGTTTCTTGGTTTATTTTAGCCATTCTGACAGGTGCGAGGTGATATCTCATTGTGGTTTTGATTTGCGTTTCCTTGATGGTGAGTGATGAGGAACATCTATCTTTTCATGCGTCTCTTGACCATCTGTGTGTCTTTGGAGACATGTCTGTTCACTTCTGCCCATTTTTTATTTAACTATTTGGTTTCTTGGCGTTGAGTTTGATAAGTTCTTCATATATTTTGGATACTAGCCCTTTATCAGATATGTCATTTGCAAATATCTTCTACCATTCTGTAGGTTGTCTTTTAGTTTTGCTGATTGTTTACTTTGCTGTGAAGAAAGCTTTTTATTTCAATGTCGTCCCAATAGTTTATTTTTGCTTTTATTTCCCTTGCCTTAGGAGACATATCTAGAAAAATGTGGATACAGCTGATGTCAAAGAAATTACTGGCTGTTTTCTGCTCTAGGATTGTTATGGTTTTAGGTCTCATATTTAGGTCTTTAATCCATTTTGAGTTTATTTTTGTGTATAGTGTTATAAAGTGGCCCAGTTTTATTCTTGTGCGTGTAGCTGTCCAGTTTTCCCAATATCATTTGTTGTAGAGACTGTCTTTTTGCCATCGCATATTTGTGCCTCCTTTGCCAAAAATTAATTGACCATATAATTGTGAGTTTATTTCTGGGCTCTCTTCTCTGTTCTCTTGATCTCTGTGTCTAGTGCCAGTACCATACTGTTTTGATTACTACACTATGTAACTTGAAATCTGAAACAGTGATACCTCCAGCTTTGTTTTTCTTTTTCAAGGTTGCTTTGGATATTCAAGGCTTTTTGTGGTTCCATTCAAATTTTAGGATTGTTTGTTCTAGTTCTGTGAAAAATGTTGGTTTTTTGATAGAGATTGTATTAAATGTGTAGATTGCTTTGGGTAGTATGGACATTTTAACAATATTTGTTCTTCCAATCCATGAGCATGGAATATTTTTCCATTTCTTTGTGTCTTCCTCAATTTCTTTTATAAGTGTTTTATAGTTTTCAGAGTACAGATCCTTTACCTCTTTGGTTAGGTTTATTCCTAGGTATCTTATGTTTTTTGGTGCAGTTGTAAATGGGATCAATTACTTGATTTCTCTTTCTTCTGTCTCATTGTTACTGTATAGAAATGCAACTGATTTCTGTGCATTGATTTTATATCCTGCCACTTTGCTGAATTCCTGTATCAGTTCTAGCAATTTTTGGGTGAAGTCTTTGGGGTTTCCTACATAGAGTATCATATCCTCTGCAAAGAGGGAGAGTTTGATGACTTCTTTGATGATTTGGATGTCTTTTATTTCTTTTTGTTGTCTGATTGCTGAGGCTAGGACTTCTAGTACTATGTTGAGCAACAGTGGTAAGAGTGGACATCCCTGTGTGTTCCTGTCCTTAGGCGAGAAGCTCTTAGTTTTTCCCCATTGACAACGATATTTGCTGTGGGTTTTTGTATATGGCTTTTATGATATTGAGGTATGTTCCTTCTATCCCTACACTACAGAGCTGTTATCAAGAAAGGATGCTGTATTTTGTCAAAAAATTTTTTTGCATCTATTGAGAGGATAATAATGGTTCTTGTCCTTTCTTTTATTAATGTGGTGTATCACATTGATTGATATGTGAATGTTGAACCACCCTTGCAGCCCAGGAATAAATCCCACTTGGTCGGGGTGAATAATCCTTTTTAATGAACTGTTGGATCCTATTAGCTAGTATCGTGGTGAGAATTTTTCCATCCATGGTCATCAGGGATATTGGTCTGTAATTCTCCTTTTTGGTAGGGTCTTTGTCTGGTTTTTGGATCAAGGTAATGCTGGCCTCATAGAATGAGTTTGGAAGTTTTCCTTCCATTTCTATTTTTTGAAACAGCTTCAGCAGAATAGGTATTAATGCTTCTTTAAGTGTTTGGTAGAATTCCCATAGGAGGCCATTCAGCCCTGGACTCTTGTTTGTTGGGAGATTTTTGATTACTGTTTCAATCTCTTTGCTGGTTATGGGTCTGTTTAGGTTTTCTATTTCTTCCTGTTCCAGTTTTGGTAGTTTATGTTTCTCGGGATGCATCCATTTCCTCCAGATTGCCTGATTTGTTGGCATATGATTGCTTTATAATATTCTCTTATAATTGTATTTCTTCAGTGTTGGTTGTGATAGCTCTTTTTTCATTCATGATTTTATTTATTTGGGTCCTTTCTCTTTTCTTTTTGATAAGTCTGGCTAGGGGTTTATTGATCTTATTAATTCTTTCAAAGAACCAGCTCCTAGTTTCATTGATCTGTTCTACTCTTCTTTTGATTTCTACACCATTGATTTCTGCTCTAATCTTTATTTCTCTTCTGCTGGATTTAAGCTTCATTTGCTATTCTTTTTCAGCTCCTTTAGGTGTAAGGTTAGGTTGTGTATTTGAGACTTTTCTTTTTTCTTGAGAAAGGCCTGTATTGCTATATACTTCTCTCTTAGGACCACCTTTACTGCAACCCAGAGGTTCTGAACTGTTGTGTTTTCATTTTCATTTATTTCCATGTATTTTTTAAAATTAGTCTCTAATTTCCTGGTTGACGCATTCATTCTTTAGTAGGATGTTATTTAACCTCCATGTATTTGTGTTCCTTCCAAAAAATCTCTTGTGATTGAGTTCAGATTTTAAAGCATTGTGGTCTGAAAATATGCATGGTATAATTTCAGTCTTTTGGTACCAGTTGAGACCTGATTTGTGACCCAGTATGTGATCTGTTCTGGAGAATATTACATGTTCACTCAAGAAGAATGTGTATTCTGTTGCTTTAGGATGGAATGCTCTGAATGTATCTGTGAAGTCCATCTGGTCCGGTGTATCATTCAAAGTCCTTGTTTCCTTGTTGATCTTCTGCTTAGATGATCTGTCCATTGCTGTGAATGGGGTGTTAAAGTCCCTGACTGTTACTGTACTATTGTCAATGAGTTCTTTTAAGTTTCTTGTTAATTGTTTTATATAATTGACTGCTCCCAAGTTAGGGGCATAAATATTTACAATTGTTAGATCTTCCTGTTGGATAGACCCTTTTATTATGATATAGAGTCCTTCTTCATCTCTTATTACATCTTTGGTTTAAAATTTAGTTTATCTGATATAAGGATTGCTACTCCAGTTTTCTTTTGATGTCCATTAGCATGATAAATGGTTCTCCACCCCCTTACTTTCTATCTGGAGGTGTGTTGGTTCTAAAATGAATCACTTGCAGATAGCATATTGATGGATCTTGAGTTTTTGCTTTTTTTTTTTTTAATCCAATCTGATACCCTGTGTCTTTTGATTGGAGTATTTAGGCCAGTTACATTCAGAGTAATTATTGAAAGATATGAATTTAGTGCCATTGTATTACCTGTAAAGTCGCTGTTTCTGTAGATTGCCTCTGTTCCTGTCTGGTCTTTGTTACATTTCGGCTCTCTCTTCCCTCAAAGGATCCCCTTTAATATGTCTTGCAGGGCTGGTTTAGTGTTCACAAATTCCTTCAGTTTTTATTTGTCCTGGAAACTTTTTATCTCTTCTTCTACTCTGAATGACAGCCTCGCTGGATAAAGTATTCTTGGCTGCATATTTTTCCCATTTAGCACATTGAATATATCATGCCAATCCTTTCTGGCCTGCCAAGTCCCTGTGGATAGGTCTGCTGCCAGCCTTATGTTTCTACCTGTATAGGTTAAGGACCTCTTGTCCTGGGCTGCTTTCAGGGTTTTCTCTTTAATTTCTGGATTTTGCAAGCTTCACTATTATATGTCAAGGTGTTGACCTATTTTTATTGATTGGGGGGGGATCTCTGTGCCTTCTGCACTTGAATGCCTGTTTCCTTCCCCAGATTAGGGAAGTTCTCAGCTATTATTTATTCAAATAAACCTTTTGCCACTTTCTCTCTCTTCATCCTCTGGAATCCGTATTATTCAGGTATTATTTTGCTTTATGGTATCGCTATTTCTAGAAGTCTCCCTACATGATCCAGGAGTTGTTTTTCTCTCTTTTTCTCAGCTTCCCTAGTCTCCCTCATTTTGTCTTCTATATCACTGACTCTCTCTTCTGCCTCATTTATTTTAGCTCTTAGAGCCTCCATTTTTTACTGCATCTCAGTAATAGCATTTTTAATTTCAGCCTGATTAGATTTTAGTTCTTTTATTTCTATAGTAAAGGATTCTCTAGTGTCTTCTATGCTTTTTTTTTTAAAGCCAAGCTAGTATCTTTATAATTGTTTTGGATTCTAGTTCCAACATCTTATATCCGTTGATTAAATCCCTGGCAGTGAGTACTTCCTCCTGTTCTTTCTTTTGGGGTGAGTTTCTCTGTCTTGTCATTATGTCCAGAAAAGAATAGAAGAAAGAGAGAGAAAGGACAGAATAATAACAAAACTGGAAAAATGCAAACCAAACCAGAAGAAAGCAGAAACAAAACAAAATAAGGAAAAATAAAACAAAAAGTAAAAGAGAACAAAACAATAAACTAGATTCTGCGTGTATTTTCGTCTGTTTGTTAAAAGAAACTAGATCCCAAAATAGGAAAGAAAGAAAAACTTATATATATTTTATTCTTTTTGTATATATATTCAGAAATACAATAAAATACAATGAAAGGAAACCAAAAATTTTTAAAAATATGTATAATGTGTATATAAAAATAAAGAATAAAAAAAGAATTGAAAAAATAAAATAACTGAAAAAATAAAACAGAAAGATTAAAGAATTAAAAAAAAAAACCATGAATGCTATATACTGTTTTTCCCAAGAGCTAAAGCCATGCTGCCTTCTATGATTGGAAACTTGGTCTGAGCAAGCTGTTCTTGCTGGTGTTCTGGGGCAGGGGCCTGTTGCTCTGATTCTCAGGTGCCTTTGCACTTGTGGAAATGCGCCTCCCTTGCCAGCAGGGGGCTGGGTTCAGTGTAGCGGCTCTGGATTTCATTATGTGGTGCTGTTTTTTTCCCTGAAGGCTTTCAGCACTGATGGGGCGGCGGGGGGGGGAGGATGAAAATGGTGGCGCCCTACTTTCTAGCCCTGGAGCTGAAAGTTTGCACCCCCACTCTTCAGTGAGCCCTCACAGAAAATCAGTCAATCACTTTTGTCTCCCTGGTTTCTGGCCAATCTCTGTGTTCACCTGTTCTGTGACCTAGCGTTTTTTATCTCAGGCACAAGACCTAGTTTCAAGTCTCCAAATTTCACCAACTCCTGTGGCACGGGAGGGGGGAGAAAGTAAGGGAGAGGGGTCTCTCCACACTCTGCCTTTTGATGGGCTCCTGCCTGGAGAGGGGTTGCCTGACCATGCCGTGCTTCCTGGTTTATAGCAACACTGAGCAGGAAGCCGGCAGCTAGACTTGCTGTTTTCAGCTGGCTTCCCTGCTCTGATGCTTGGGAACTCTGCCGTACTCAGGCACCCCAGGCGGGGATCCCGAGACCAGGCTGTCCTACATGGGATTCTGCCCTGCTTCACCACGTGACCACCTTTAGGCCAGGGACTCCCCCCACCCCCACCCCTAACAGACTTGTAAAAGTTCTGATTCTGTGCCCTGTTGTGTATAATACTTTGCAGTAACTTCCTCAAACAATCTCCTTCCCCATGCGGTATCCTCATATATATTTCCTTGGATTTATGTCTCCATACCTCCTATCTTCCAAAAAGTGGTCGCTTTTCTATTTGTGGAATTGCAGCATTTCTTTTCTTGATCTCCCATTGACTTTGCAGGTGTTCAGAATGATTTGATAACTATCTAGCTGAATTCCAGGGACCATATTAACTTAGGGTCCCCTACTCCTCCACCATTTTAACTCCTCCCCTATTAGATCTTCTTTGTTGAATAGGCCCCATTTTGTGATATAGTGTCCTTCTTCATCTTTTGTTACATTCTTTGGCTTAAAACCAAGTTTGATATAAGCATGGCTACTCTGGCTTTCTTTTGATGTCCATTTACATGATTAAGTTTTCTCCATCCCCTCACTTTCAATCGGCAGGGGTCTTTAGGTCTAAAATGAGTCTCCTGTAGGCAGCATATATGGCTCTTGGTGTTTTTTTGTTTTTTGTTTTTTGTTTTTAATCCATTCTATCACTCTATGTCTTCTGATTGGAGCATTTAGTCCATTTACATTCAGAGTAATTACTGACAGATATGTATTTAGTGCCACTTTATTACTTGTTCTGTCATTGTTTCTGGAGATTTTCTCTGTTCCTTTCTTGTCTTTGTCACTTTTGGTCTTTCCTTTGCACTCAAAGAGTCCCTTTTAATATTTCTTGCAGGGCTGGTTTAGTGGTCATGAACTCCTTTAGTTTTTGTTTGTCTTGGAAACTCTTTGTCTCTCCTTCTGTTCTGAATGATAGTCTCACTGGGTAGAGTATTCTTGGCTGCATATTTTTTCCATTCAGCACATTGAATAGATCATTCCACTGCCTTCTGGCTTGCCAAAAGTTTCCATGGAGAGGTTTGCTGCTAACCTTATTGGTCTTCCCTTGTAAGTTAGGGACTGCTTTTGTCTTGCTGCTTTTAGGATTTTTTTCTTTATCACTATATTTTATAAATTTAACTGCAACATGTCTTGGTGTTGGCCTGCTTTTGTTGATTTTGATGGGAGTTCTCTGTGCCTCCTGGATGTGGATATCTGTTTCCGTCTCCCAATTATGGAAGTTTTCAGCAATAATTTCATCAAATAAACCTTCTGCCCCCTTTTCCCTCTTTTCTTCTGGGACTCCTGGATACTAATGTTACTATGTTTGATGGTGTCACTGAGGTGTCTAAGTCTACTTTTGTGATCCAAATTGTTTGTTCTGTCTTTTGTTCAGCTTCATTATTTTCCATAATTCTATCTTCTTTTACGTTCTTGTCCTTCTCCCATCCTTGTAGTCATTACAACTTTTTTGTTGTTATTTCGTATTTTATTGGACTGATGTACATTTCACCATTTCTGAGAACATAAAATTAACATAGGATTAAGAATGTAGGATAAGAAAAGGGGAGAAGCCATCCACAAATCTGAGTAAACTAGAAAGGTCTGTAAAACTTTGGGTTGGAATCGAGGGAAAAACCTGTTCAGAGGTGAAGGGAGATCCTTGGTTTCTAACAAAAATCTCCTAAAGACTCTACTAATACAAGGGTCATTTTATGGAAAAACTCCAAATTGCACAAAACCCCATAAGGCAGGAGAAATGGGCAGGATAGAAGGACGTGGGCTGTGGGGCAGCCAGTCTGCAGCAGGGACGGCTGGGCCGGAGGCTGAGGCTCAGGCCCAGGACCTGGACGTAGGAGCAGGCTGGAGGACTAGAGGCATGTTAGTGCATCCTCCCAAGGCTCTGGCTTTCCAGCTGGTCTCTAGGATGCTGATGCTTTCCTCAGACAAGGGTCATTACATTCCTGTCATCATTATATCCAGTTAGTTTTGAATCTTAGTTACTGCACTTTATATTTTGCCCTGATTGTTTTTCATCTTTTTAATCTCTGTAGTAAGTGTCTTCCATGTTTTCTGCAGCCCAGCTAGTATCCTTATGGTCATTGTTTTAAATATTACTTGTATCTGTTTCCATTAGATCCCTGGCTGTGACCTTTTCTTGTTCTCTCTTTTGGGATGAATTCCTCTGTCTTGGCATTTTGTCTCGGTCTCTGTCTTTTCTCTGTGTTAGGAAAGCCTGTTACGTTTCCCACTCCTGAAAGTATGGCTTAATGAAGAAGAGGTCATGTGATGTCCAGGGCCTAGGAAGTGTCTCTGGAGTGTGCTGTGTGCACTGTGCGGCTGTATTTAGGCTGCTCTGTCCCTCAGGTCAGTGGTCTGCAGAGTTTCTTCCAGCCTGCAGTGGGGAGTGTTTGGACCTTGGCCAGAGTGTGGCAAGCTTTAACTAGCTGCGCTCTGGTCTCCTTGTTAAGAGACCCGATGCTCTCTCCAACTGAAGTTTTGTAGAACACGTCGTGTGCAGGGTTTTGTGCCGATCTTCTGGGGGAGGGCCCTCGGCGCTGGTCCTCACACACACCTGCCCGAGAAAAGCAGCACCTGCAGAGCACAGGGGTCGGACGTGGTGTAAGCAGGTTAGGCAGCCGGCATCCGCGCTCGGCTGCTCTGAGGTAGGTTTATGCTGAGGGGCGGGGAGGGAAACGGGCTAGCCTGATCTGAGGAGGAGAGTCCGTGCCTGCTGCTCTCAGGGAAGCACTTTTTTTTTTTTTTTAAAGATTTTATTTATTTAATTGACAACACAGCGGGGGGAGGGGCAGGCAGAGGGAGAGGAAAAAGCAGATTCCCTGTCTTTTTTAAAGATTTTATTTCTTTGACAGAGTGAGAATGCACACAAGCGGGGGGAGCAGTTGGCAGAGGGAGAAGCAGGCTTCCCGTTGAGCAGGGAGCTGATGCGGGGCTCGATCCCAGGACCCCGGGATCATGACCTGAGCCGAAGGCAGACACTTAACTGACAGAGCTACGCAGGTGCCCTGAGGAGTGAATAATTTCTCCTCCTGTGTCACAGGCATTTGTCAGATCACGGATTTCACGCTGTCTCTAGGTCGCTCGCCTGTCTGGTGCAGCGCTGCACACACTGGGCTCTACCTCAGTCAGGCCTTTTTTTTTTTTTTTAAAGATTATTTATTTATTTATTTATTTATTTATTTATTTATTTATTTATTTATTNCCATAACGCCGGGATCACGCCCTGAGCCGAAGGCAGATGCTTAACAACTGCGCGCCACCCAGGCACCCAAGGCCTCTGACTTTTACTTCAGGGACCTGGGGTGGTGGGGACTTTAGTCTCCTGGGAAAGGGTTTCTCCATGCTGGAACTGATGCAGGTTTGACCCAGAAGGGCCGTCTGGCCCGCACTCAGGGGCATGGGCCTCGGAGCCCGCGGGCTAAACAGCCAGCATCCTGGTGAGCTGCCCTCAGCGGGTGTGTCTATACCTGTGATAAGAGGCAGGGAAGGGAAATGGTGCCAGTTGTTTTTCTGGTCCCCAGAGAGGCCATGCCACCTCTCACAGATGTGCTCCAAGAAGTGCAGTTTCTTTCTGTGCCCTTGGGTGGGCATCAGATTTGCCGGCCTCCACTCCAGGAGGGGGCTGTGCCCTCCCGTCTCTATCCCAGCCAAGCCCAGGGGCCTCTCAAACTCCAGTCTTGAGCCGCGCTGGTTGCAAAACTCACAAAATTCAGCCCCTCTCATTTCCCAGCCAATGGCTTTGGGGAAGTGTTCTCCTTGAGTGTATCACTGTGCGCTCTACCTCTCTCTTGCTTTCTCCATGAACAGGGCTCCCTCCCCTCTGCAGCACCCACAGTCGGTTCCCCCCCCCTTCCTACCTTCCTTGAAGTGGCCTCTTCTCTCCCTCCAGTTGTGCGGTTTGTTCTCTCAGTCCTCAGGTCGATTTCTTGCGTATTCAGAAGGATGTGATAGTTACGTAGCTGTATTTGAGGGCTGAGGCAAGCCTAGGGTCTTCCTACTATACCACTATCTTCGCTCTGGAACCCTTTACTTTTTATTGATAGTAGGTTCTTTATGAATAACTGTCAGTCTGTAATGTACCTTTTAATTTTCTTAATGGTAACTTTGAGATATGTTTCAAATTTTGATCAAATCCGGTTTATTAACTTTTTCTTTTAAAAGTAGTGCCATTTTGGATCCTAAGAAATCTCTACCTACTCCGTGGTCATAAAATTACTCTCTTATGTTTCTTCTAGAATCTTTATAGTTTTAGCTTTCACATTTAGGTCTGTGATCCACCCTGACTTAATTTTAATATATATGAGGTAGAGATTTAGGCTCCTTTTTGCCCCCTTAGATTCCTTTACCAGGATGAGGATATTTCCTGTATCCCTTAATTTGTGAGTCTTTATCATATATCATACATGATATCATATATCATTGTGTTAAAAGCTTTGTCTGCATCTTTTGATACAATTGTGATTCCCCCCCCTTTATTTCCCTTATTCTGTGAATTACATTTTTTTTTTTTAAATATTAAGCCAACCCCGACTTACTGGCATAAGAGTCATTTGGTAATTATGTAACCTTCTTTTTCTATCTCTGGATTTTGCTTGCTAATATTTTGTTGAGAATTTTTGTGTCTATGTCAGAGGTTGGCAAACTTTTTCTGTTCAAAGTCCAAATAGCAAATATTTTAGACTTTGTGGCCATATAGTCTTTGTTACTCAGCTATTCAGTTCTGCTGCTCTAATGCAAAAGCAGTTATAGACAACATATAACCAAACTTTATTTTTTTAAATATTTTATTTGAGAGAGGAGAGAGAATGTAGTTGGGGTGAGAGGGAGGAAGAGAATCCCAAGCAGACACCACACCAAGTGCAGAGCCTGATGTGGGGCTTGATCTGACGACCGTGAGATCATGACCTGAACTGAAATCAAGTCTGTGGCTTAACCAACTGAACCACCCAGGTGCCCTTCAAACTTTATTTTCAAAAACAGGGACAGGAGAGCCACATTTGGCTTGAGGGTTATGGTTTTCTGACCTACAGTGTATGTTCACAAGGGATATCGCACAAGGGGTATCTTCTTTTCATGTACTATTCTTGTTAAATTTTGGTATCATTGTTATGGTGGCCTCATAAAGTAATCTGGGAATTTTCCCCTCCTCCATTTTCAGTTTCAGGGGTTCTTAATGTTCCTTAATCATATTTAAAAATGTCTATAGGATCTCTTGTCATAGCCAGCCCCTCTTTCATTCTAAATATTGGTTATCTGTATTCTCTCTCTCTTGATCAGCCTTCCTAGATCAAATAATTTGATTAATAATTTCAATGAATCAACTTTTAACTGTATTAATTTTCTCTATTGTTTTCTATATCACTGATTTTTGTTCATTTTCTCCCCTTCTATTTAGTTTAGGTTTAATTTGTTCTTTTTCCCTTCTAGCTTCTTAAGGTGGAAATTGAGACCACTGACTTTTTTTTTTTTAAGATTTTATTTATCTGAGAGAAAGACAGAGAGAACACGAGTGGGGTGAGGGGCAGAGGGAGAAGCAGACTCCCTGCCAAGCAAGGCGCCTGATGCAGGGGTTGATCCTGAAACTCCAGGATCACGACCTGAGCCGAAGGCAGACGCTTAACTGACTGAGCCATCCAGCTGTCCCTAGACCACTGATTTTAAACCTTTTTTCTTTATAGATTATTTATAAATTAATTACAAAGTAAGGTCATAAATTTTCCTCTACTGCTTTAGCTGTATCTCACAAATTCTTACTTTTGTGTCTTTATTACCAATTAATTAAAGATAATATCTAAATTCCCTTTTTATACATTCTTTGACCCAAAGGTTATGTGCACAATTAATTTCCAAATATTTTTCTAGATTTTCTAGATATGTTGTTATTGAAAGTTAAGGATATTGTGGTCAGAGATCATACTCTGTAGAATTTCAGTCTTTTGAAATTTATTGAGACCTAAACTGTGGCCCAGCATATGAGCTATCAACATTCCACGTATACTTGCATGTGCATTTTGCAGTTGCTAGGAATGGTAGTCTTTATTTTTATTTTTTGAAAAGATTTATTTTATTTTAGAGAGAAAGAGAGCAGGAGGAGGGGCAGAGGGAGAGAAGCAGACTCCCCACTGACCATGGAGCCTGACCCAGGGCTTGACCCCATGACCCTGAGGTCATGACCTGAGCCAAAATCAAGAGTCAGATGCTCAACTGACTGAATCACCTAGGCGCCCCAGGAATGGTATTCTTTAAATGTCAATTAAGTCAAGTTAGTTGATGGTGATGTTCAAATCTATATCCTTATTTCGTTTTTTGTCTCTTATTCTTGAGCCTTTGGCTCAGGTCATGATCCAGGGTGCTGGAATCAAGCCCCACACTGGGCTCCCTGCTCGGTGGAGAGCCTGCTTCTCCCTCTCCCTCTGCTCCCTACACTTGTGCTCTCTCACTGTCTCTCTCTGCTAAATAAATTTAAAAAAAAAAACTGCCTTGCATGTTTTGTTCAGTTTTATAATTGCATAGGACCTAAGGGCAAGACCAATACAAATAATTTTATTATGGCTGGATGTATAAGGTTCCTACTCAAAAGCCATATTCTTAACCACATTAGTAAATTATCTGTATGATGGGATACAACATTAAAGAAAAAAATGTTAAATAGAAATATGTTTGTTTTTGGTTTAAGATTTACCTATTTATTTGAGAGAGAGGGCACAAGTGGGGTGAGGGGCAGAGGGAGAACCAAAGAATCTCAAGCAAACTCCCCACTGAGCGTGGAGCCCCAACTTGGGGCTCAGTCTCATGACCCTGAGATCATGACCTGATCTGAAATCAAGAGTTGGATGCTCAGCTGAGTCACCCAGGTGCCCCAGAAATACGTTCTTAATAATATGGAAAAATATCAACAGGGATTAGAGAATGAGACAGATGAAAGGATAAGAGATTTGTCAGAGAGTGGGGATGCTGGAATGTAAGATTTCATAGATGAAACACATGATAACAAGATCTTATAGGCATAGATGGCTTAAATAGAATAGTGTAATCTCTATGTTTTGCATAAAGAGAAAACAGTGATCTGATAGCCACCAGATTATGGTCTCTGATGGCTAAGCTCGGTGAATGATGATGGAAAATAAGCAAACATCTAAACAAAAGGAAAACAGGAAAGCAGGACAGGTAAATTTTGAGAAAATACCATGAGTTCATTTTTGGATAAATTTAAAGTTTTCTTTAAAAAAAAAAATCTACAGGATATCCAGGGAACTGTCTGGGTAGACAACTGAAAATACAGATCTGTTGCAAGGAAAATATGGAGATACAGATCTGAAAGTTATTACCATGGAGATTTGTTTTAAATGCTATTTTTTTTTTAAAGATTTTATTTATTTATTTGACAGGGATAGAGACAGCCAGCAAGAGAGGGAGCACAAGCAGGGGGAGTGGGAGAGGAAGAAGTAGGCTCCCAGTGGAGGAGCCTGATGTGGGGCTCAATCCCATAATGCCGGGATCACGCCCCGAGCCGAAGGCAGACGCTTAACCGCTGTGCCACCCAGGCGCCCCACCATGAAGGTTATTATTGAAGCAATAGGACTGGATGAGATGATGTAAGAAGAATATATATCTTTAGAAGAGGGGACTAAGGTAGAAACCTAGGGATCCCAATATTTTAGAGTAGGCAGATAAGAATACTAAGAATGGATGTTCAAAGAAGTAAAAGGCAATATAAAGAGGCAATGTGGCTTTAGTAGTTAAGAGCATGGACTCTGGAGTCAGTTCAAATCCCAGCTGTTATAAAGCTACATGACCATGAGAAAAATTACTTAATCTTTCTGTGCCTGTTCTCTCTTCTGTAAAATGCAGTAAAAAATACTAGCTCTTGCCTGATGAAAGACAATCACGATAGCTCTGGAGGCTCATTCACCCCCCAATCTCCTGTCCTCTCAAACTTTTAGTAGCAAAGACGACAGCTGGATCAACAAGTTTGAGTTAGCTCAACAGAGGAACAGAAAGATTCCCCCTAACAAGGCCACTTCATCTACAAAGAAGTTTCCAGTAGTACATAGCTACACAGATATTCCGTACCTGACCTCAGTAATAAGTACGTAGATTATGGAGGCAGGGTTTCTTTCCACTGGAACTTTGGATACAATGTGTGCAGACTATGCCGAAGCTATCGGATAAAAGTTTGAGGGATTGTGTGTACTCTCCCACTACCGGCTCTGTAAACTTTTCCTCAATAAACTATTTCACATCTATGTGATATGGTACTACAGTGCTGTGCTGCATGACCTCCTTGAAAGATATTTCCTCATAGTTGTTCCTCTATTTGTTCCTCATTACAAATATAATAATACTTGTAAAGAGTTTACAAATCTGCCTGGACATAGTAAGCGTTATGTAAAGGTTAGCTATTTTTTTATAATAATTTTTGTTATGTTAGTCACCATACAGTATACCCATAGTTTTTTATGTAGTGTTCCATGATTATTTGCATGTAACACCCACTGCACCATGCAATATGTGCCCTCCTTAATACTCATCACCAGCCTATCCCAGTCCCCCAATCCTCCCCTCTGAAGCCCTCAGTTTGTTTCTCAGAGTCCATAGTCTCTCATGGTTCATTCCCCCTTCTGTTTACCCCCCTTCATTCTTCCCTTCCTTCTCCTACCGATCTTCCTATTTCTTATGTTCCATAAATGAGTGAAACCATATAATTGTCTTTCTCTGCTTGACTTATTTCACTTAGCATAATCTCCTCCAGTCCCATCCATATTGCTGCAAATGTTGTGTAATCGTTCTTTCTGATGGCTGAGTAATATTCCATTGTATATATGGACCACATCTTCTTAATCCAGTCATCTGTTGAAGGGCATCTCAGCTCCTTCCACAATTTAGCTATTGTGGACAATGCTGCTATGAACATTGGGGTGCATATGGCCCTTCTCTTCACTACATCTGTATCTTTGGGGTAATTGTTTTTAAAAGGAGAATCAGGGGGCGCCTGGGTGGCACAGCAGTTAAGCGTCTGCCTTTGGCTCAGGGCGTGATCCCGGTGTTGTGGGATCGAGCCCCACATCAGGCTCTTCCGCTATGAGCCTGCTTCTTCCTCTCCCACTCCCCCTGCTTGTGTTCCCTCTCTCGCTGGCTGTCACTATCTCTGTCAAATAAATAAATAAAATCTTTAAAAAAAAAAAAAGGAGAATCAGGAAAAACTAGCAGTGTTCTAGAGTCAAATCAAGAGATAACAAAGGAGAGCTGGTAAACAATGTCAAATGCTACCAAAAAATCAAAAAGTGAAAATAGGACACAGGGTGTGGCAACAGAATGGTAAAAGTCAGATTGTATTAGGTTAAGGATTGGGTTGGAAGTAGAGTAAAACAGGGAATATAGAATGGTTTTTCTAAGAAATTTGGTGGCAAAAAAAAATACATTGGTTAATGCTTTTCTGCTTGCAAGTGACAGAAATCCAATTTGAAGAGCTTTATAAAAGGGCTTACGATAAGAATATTGTGATGTCTCAGAAGGCAAGGTCAGTAACGTGGCTGAGTCTCAAAAGCATGTGGAACCAGGATCTTCAGCTATTCTTTTTCTTGTTCTTCTCTGTAGGTTTGTTTCATTTTCTCTCCTTCTTTCTCCAGACTAGTTGCATTGCTGCTTTGGCCAACATGGTAGGAAAGACGGCTATCAAGAGCTCTGGAGTCTGGCATTTTACAGTCCAAGCACGCAAAAAGATAGTGGAGTTTGTTTGCAGCTTGAGTTTCAAAATTCCTAAGAAAAGATGCTGGACCTTAAACTAAGTGTCTAACCCTGGATGAATCAGCAGTAGCCAGGGATGATAGAGGTGAATGGATTGGAGCATAACATGGCTCTTCATATTGCAAATATGTATGAAATGCAATGTGGAGAAGTTCACACAAAATAAGTACGCACTATAAGAATACAGAGTTTTTTCTTGAGGACAGTAGGTATTATAAAGGTGGGGTTTTAGTTTTTGTTGTTTAGGCCAGCGAAGGGATTTGAACATATTTATATGAATGGGAGAAATCAAAGGGATAGGATTAAAGATAAAAGACAAGATGTAGGGGGCGCCTGGGTGGCACAGCGGTTAAGCGACTGCCTTCGGCTCAGGGCGTGATCCCGGCGTTATGGGATCGAGCCCCACATCAGGCTCCTCCGCTATGAGCCTGCTTCTTCCTCTCCCACTCCCCCTGCTTGTGTTCCCTCTCTCGCTGGCTGTCTCTGTCTCTGTCGAATAAATAAATAAAATCTTAAAAAAAAAAAAGACAAGATGTAGGATATTTAATAGAATACAATCCTAGAATCAAAGGGAAAGAATGGAATTTAGTGCACAAGTACAAGGACTGGCCTTTTAGAGAAATAAGCCTTTCTGAGATAGGAAGGAACAAAATATGAATGAATGCTGGCATAGGCAGGACTAGAAAGATGAAGGAAATTGAGGGAGATTGGACCTGAAGATCTCCTATGAAGTATGTGGCTAAGTTATCTCTTGAAAGTATGGGAGATGCAGTAAAGGGGGTAGCTGAAAAGAATAACAAATATTAACATTCCTGTCAAGAGGAAGAGAAAGGAAGCTAAGAGGAAGAGGTTAAAGTTTGTCAAAATTAAGAGTCCAGCTCAGACTGGAAACTAACTTAATGAAGGTATCAGAAGTACAACGTGACTAAAATGTCTACTAGTCCATGAACAAAAGCTCATAAGGCACCATGGTAGAAGGTCAGGGGAAAGGGAATAAAGGGTGCTGGCCAAGACTGAATCGGTAATTTAAACTCTTAGGGTCAAGTCACTAGTGAGTAGCAGTAAAAAGATAAACTTTACTCCTCTCTTGACAATTAATTACAAATACTGAATTAGTATTATTCAAATGTGGTACTGTCAACATTAATGGTTTTAGTGTTTACGTATTAGAAAAAATTAACTCCTAAGCACCCATATATATACACTTACATGGTCTAAAGACAACAAATACGAACTCTTGAGAGATTTTTAAATTTGAAGTTTGAAATGTCATCTTAATTTTGCTGTTTTATTTTTATTCTACCATAAAGCTAACCATGTATAAATGGGGCCACTAACCCAAAGTCTGTCTCCTGATCCTTAGAACAAATAAGTTTCTTTGGAACACATACTTGTGTCATTATGTTAAATAATTCCACCTGTAAAACAGGAATAGTAATAGTATATACCTCACAAAATAGATTATGTGAGGAGTGCCTGGGTGGCTTAGTCTGTTAAGCATCTGCCTTTGGCTCAGGTCATGATCTCAGGTCCTGGGATTGAGTCCTGCATCGGGCTCCCTGCTCAGCAGGGAGTCTGCTTCTCCCTTTCCCTCTACCACTCCCCCCTCTCACGCTTTCTCGTCACGCTCTCTCTCTCCTCTCAAATAAATCAATAAAATTTAAAAAAGACAGGTTATGTGAATCTAATGAGTTAATATAAAGTGCTTAGAATAGTGACTGATAAATGGTAAACACTCAACAAAAGCCAGCCATTATTAGTACAATTATGAACCTGTGGCAGAATGACTTCTAAATTCATATTACTCATTTTAAAAGTAAAGTATTACTAGAACAATAAGCAAATAATGTTATTCTAATTGAAAATATAAATTAGTCAATGTACTTACTATGCATTTTAACAGTGATTTTTATATAAAAAACAAAGTGCCAAGTTTAAACCAAAAATGAGTAATGAATTAAAAAAGCAGTAAGGTTTAGAAGAACTTTCTTTAAATATACAGAAATAAAAATTTATTCAAAAGCAATAAAATAACAGCTTCTATGAAGTATGAGCTACATGTAATAAACACAGTACCAAAAATCTCATTTTTCATCACATCAACATCTTCATTTAATTACAAATTTTCTCCCTGGAATAATGCAAAAAAAAAAAAGATTAGCTTTTGAAATACTCTTATAATGGATATTAATGCTAAATTAATATAATAATCAGCATAACTTAAAGCAAGAGTGGGAAATCTTTACTCAATTAAGAAATATGAATCAGAAAAAGTCAATAATGGGCAACATGGAATATAAAAAGCAAGTAATTCTGGTTGGCGGGCATTGGGAGGGAGTGCAAAGTTAAACTAAATTGATATAAAAAACAAAAACAGAAGACATAATATAAATAAGATATTTAGACACTGGTGTCACACTATGGTTTGAGGGCACAGAAAGGAAGACAGATGAAGGGCTACCTGAAAACAGTCTGTGAAAAAGAAGAGAAATAAAAGCAGGAAAGGGAAATGACAAGAGAGAAATGTTTGCACAAAGAAATAGCACAACACAGAGAAGTAGAAAAATATAGGAAAAAGACCCAGGAGATTTTTTTTTTTTTTAAGACGGAGAGAAAGAGAGCGGCGGAGGGGTAGAGGGAGAGGGAGCGAGAGAATCTCAAGTAGGCTCCACGCCCAGCACAGAGCCTGACACAGGGCCTGACCTCAAAAACCTGAGATCATGACCTGAGCTGAAATCAAGAGTTGGACATTCAGCTCACAGCGCCACCCAGGCGCCCCAGGCCCAGGAGATTCTAAAAATACAGGTCAAATATTCTTGTCATATCCTGGTCTTGACTTAGGCGAGGAATTTGAAAATGTCACCATGTCCTTAGGTATTACCTGTAGTCTTGCTTCACCTTGTTTCTTTCCATCTCTGATTTCCCTATAGCTGACTTTCTTACTTTTCATCTTACTGCATGGCATATGGACCACATTTGTAAACCACTTTTCCTTTTTGGAAATAAGATGGATATAAACAATACTTCTTATAACTTCCTAATAAACTGTGAATTAGCTAATTAATCAGTATTTGCAGCACAGTATTCTGTTCAAATCTAAAACAGTTTTTAACTTGATGTCTCTGAATTCCTTTGATAATGTGTTCAAAATTTTGTGCATGTGTAATTTCTTATGACTTCTGAAGCTTTTGTCAGCGGCTCTATTGAGAATGGAACTGGCAACATAGTTAACTGTTAGGAAAATCATTATTTGGGCTACAACACAAGTAAGAGCTAACACTTATTAAGCACTTCTCACACAGTAATTTCTAGGATTTTTTCTGCTGTATCAGTGGACTTTAAAACTGCATACTTTGGGGGCCCCTGGGTGGCTCAGTCGGTTAAGCGTCTGCCTTTGGCTCAGGTCATGATCTCAGGGTCCTCGGGTCAAGCCCCGCGTCAGGCTCTCTGCTCAGCAGGGAGTCTGCTTTTCCCTCTGCTCTCTCCCTCAACCCCTGTTTTCTCTCTCTCTCTCTCTCAGATAAATAAATAATAATCGACAGAACGGGAGAAGATATTTGCAAATGTCTTATCAGATAAAGGGCTAGTATCCAAAATCTATAAAGAACTTATCAAACTCAACACCCAAAGAGCAAATAATCCAATCCAGAAATGGGAGGAAGACATGAACAGACATTTCTCCAAAGAAGACATACAATTGGCTAACAGACACATGAAAAAATGCTCAACATCACTCGGCATCAGGGAAATACAAATCAAAACCACAATGAGATACCACCTCACACCAGTCAGAATGGCTAAAATTTACAAGTCAGGAAATGACAGATGTTGGTGAGGATGTGGAGAAAGGGGAAGCCTCTCACGCTGTTGGTGGGAATGCAAGCTGGTACAGCCACTCTGGAAAACAGTATGGAGGTGCCTCAAAAAGTTGAAAATAGAACTACCCTATGACCCAGCAATTGTAGTACTGGGTATCTACCCCAAAGGATAAGAACATAGTGATTAAAAGGGCACCTGCACCCCAATGTTTATAGCAACAATGTCCACAATTACCAAACTATGGAAAGAGCCCAGATGTCCAACCACACATCTATGGATAAAGAAGATGTAGTATATATATACACAATGGAATATTACCCAGCCATCAAAAAAATGAAAGCTTGCCATTTACAATGATGTGGATAGAACTAGAGGGTATTAGGCTAAGTGAAGTCAGTCAGAGAAAGACAATTACCATATGATCTTACTCACATGTGGAATTTAAGAAACAAAACAGAGAATCATAGAGGAAGGGAGGGAAAAATAAAAAGACAAAATCAGAGACGGAGACAAACTATAAGAAATGTAATCAGAGGAAACAAACTGAGGGGAGCGAAGTGGGATGTTGGGATAAGTGGGTGATGGACATTAAGGAGGGCATGTGATGTGATGAGCACTGGGTGTTATATGAGACTGATGAATCACTGAACTCTACCTCTGAAACAAATAATCCAGTATATGTTAATTACATTTTAAAATTAAATAATTAAATGTGAATTTTAAAAAGTGGTTAAGAACGAAGATTCATCTACATAATGGGGATAATAACAGTGCCCCACTACAATAGAAGAACCATTTGGTACTATTAGGGTAGTAATAGTACCAATCAATAAAGATTAAATGAGTCAATTTATGTAAAGCATTTATTTTTTTAAAAGATTTTATTCATTTATTTGAGAGGCAGAGAGAGAGTACGAGTGAGGAGAGGGGCAGAGGGAGACGGAGAAGCAGACTCCCTGCTGAACGGGGAGCACAATGCAGGGCTGGATCCCATGACCCTGAGAGATCAGGACCTGAGCCGAAGTCAGACACCCAACCAAGCCAACCAGGAGCTTCTATGTAAAGCATTTAAAATAGTGCCTGGCATATAGTAAATGCAGTGTATTACCATGATTACAATCTGTCACTTTTCTAATCAAGTTTATCCTATATAAAATAAGTTCTATTTACCAGAAATAGACTGTTGCACATCTAGGAGGACTCTAGGGCCACTGGAATAGAGCAGAAGTTCTCAAAGAAAGCAGTACTCCCCTCCTGGGGAACATTCTGAAAACTTGTTGTAGTTCTTTTTGGTTGTCATTATGATGGGGAGATCCTGCTGCTGGCATGAACCGAGAAGGACAAAAGATGCCAGATATATTTGCAGGGCTATTTCTCCCAACAAAACTATCTGCCTGGCAATCCTACTAGACTTCCCTCGTCCTTTTATATTTTCTCATTTTCCAAGATAACTATTTCATATGCCTTTCCTGTTCTTAATTCTCTAGCGCCTTACCTGCCATAGCTCATAATCTTACCAAGAAAACCTTCACTATTAAGGCAATCAATAAAGAAATTGCTCCCTTCTCACCAAATCTTCTACTCCATGTGTTTCTGTAACCATATATTGTACTTTCTTTCCCACTACAGTAGATGAACTGTCTCCTTTTATCCCAGGCCAATTCTATTTCTCTGCTGGATTCTGTCTCTTTCAGTCTACCTTAAGAACTTTATTCCTTCTACTCTCTGTCTTGAATTATGTTTCCCTACCAGATCATTCCCACCAATAAAATGCTGTTTTATCTCTTATTCTAAAAAAACAAAACAAAACTCTCCCTTGACATTTCATCTCTCTCATTTCTTTACATCAAAAGAGTTGCCTGTTCTTGGTGTTTCCTTTTCTTCTCCTCCTCTTCTCTTCTGATCATACTCCAACCAGTCTTTATCCTATTACCCTGAAGCCACTCTCATAAATGTCATCAACAGCTTGCATAATACCAAATATATCAATTATTAATCCTCACTTTATTTAGCAACATTTAATCTTTTCTGAAACATGTGATATATTATGTTTTTCTTATTTTTTCTATCTCACGGTTTAAATCTCAGTTAGCTTTATTAGATCCTTAACTTCTTGAATGCTAAAAATAATTTAGCCTTACTAAATTAAGGGGCTTCATTTGGGGGCTGCTTTTTTCTACCTCCACTAATTCCCTGGCTTTAATCCAGCATTATGGTTTTAGCAACCATCTATATGCTGATACCTAAATTTATAACTTTAGCCTCATTAACCCAGTCATTTGTCATCTTCACTTGAACATCTAATAGAAATCTCAAATTTATTATATCTAAAGTCAATCTTTTAAACTCTCCATGCTTCCAAATCTGCTCATCTCCTAGTATTCCCCAACTGAGTAAAAGCTCAGTTACTCTTGCCAAAATCTTTAGAGTCTTCCTTGACTACTAATTTGCTCAAGACCTACATTAAATCCTGTTGGCTCTATCTTCAAAATATATCCAGAAATGGAACTATTCTCAACATTTCCACATCTATCCTCCTGCCTACCCCAAATCATCGCTTGCCTGGATTACTACAAGTAGCCTCCTGGATAGTCTCTGCTCTTGTTCCTTTATCATCCATTCTTCCTAAAACAGCCAGAGTGATCCTTTAAAAACATAAATCAGATAAATGTCACTTCCCTAAGCAGAACCTTCACACTTCCATTAAAATCCAAAGTTCTAATAGGAGCTACAACACCGCTAGAGCACCCCCACCACCATCTTACTACCCAACACCTAGCATCATCTCTTCTCTCCTACTACTTTCCCTCTTGTTTATTCCAAACCAGCAGTACCCCTCCTAGCTGTTTTTTCTACATTCCGGGTAGGCTACCACCCCAGGACTTTAGTACCTGTTGTTCCCTTTCCTCCAATGCTCTTCCTTCAGATAGCTTACTTCCTTACTTCCTACAAGACTCTGATCAAATGTCACCTTCTTGAGACACCTTCCCGGACCACCCTATCTAAAACAGTACCCCCATCACACTGCATGCTCTTACACATTTCCACCTAGCATTAGAACATATGTCTATTTATTTGTTTACTGATGGTCTCCCAACTAAAATGTAAGCTCTGTTTAGACAGGGTCTTGGCCATTTTTGTTTATTTCTATAATTCCAGTGCCTGGTGTATTAGTAGACGCTCAACAAATAATGAAATGGCTGAATAAATCATAAAAAATCAACAGAGCTATCATTTTAAAGGCTAGATGAAAACTAATTTTATCAGGCATTATAAATGATTTTATCGGGCATTATATACGATTGCCTAGTTTACTATTCCATCTGACTTGCTATATACTTGAAATTTCATTTGAAAATTTTATTTAACAATAAGAATTTGAAAATTTTATTTAACAATAAGAATATTACTTAAACAGTTTTTTGCTGATAAGTAGTAAATTAAGTTCTTTTCAACATGGAGAAATGAAAAGAAGGTCTAATAGTCTTTGTCTTGGAAAAATGCTTTTTAAATATTTAAATATTTTGGGCCACCAATGCTATTTTGATGTGTTTGAAAATGAAACAAAGCTGGATTTCTCTGGAAGGGATTCTTTATTTCTATATGCAAATTATAGATTAAATGCTTATAAAAAATGTTGAGGAGTACGTGGGTGTTTCAGGTGGTTAAGTGTCTGCCTTTGACTCAGGTCATGCATGATCTTGGAGTCCTGGGATCAAATTCCACATCAGGCTCCCAGCTCATCAGGGAGTCACCTTGTCCCTCTGCCCCTCCCCACCAGCTCCTGTGCACAGGTTCTCTCTTTCCGTCTGTCTCTTCTCTCAAATAAATAAAATCTTTAAAAAAAAAAACAGCTGCGTGTCTGTAAGGTATGTGTAATAGGGACAGACTGCCTATTTAGTATGATACACTCAAGGAATAAAGGAAGTAGATAAATTATGTAAGTGAGATACTCTGCCACTGTGGAAGTCTATGACCAAAACAAAGGTCACCTTAATTTTTTACTAGAATGGTTTCCAGGAAGTCTAGAAACACAACTAATTTTGGAGCTCCAAAAATATTTTCCAATACAGCTGACTCTTGAACAACATGGGTTGGACTTTGAATAACACAGGTTTGAACTGCACAGGTCCACTTATATGCTAATTTTTTCAATAAGTATATTGGAAAATTTTTTTGGAGATTTGCAGCAATTTGATAAAAACTCATGGAAGACCCTCACAGCCTAGAAATACCGAAAAATTAAGAAAAAAGTATGTCATGTGCAAAAATACAAACCTATTATAAAAAGTTAAGATTTATCAAAATTTATACATACACTGTATTTGGTGCCATCTGCAGCTGAAATGTAAACAAATGTAAAGATGCAGGATTAAATAACTGAATAAAATTAAATGTAGTACGACTGTAATAATCTTGTAGTCACCACCTGTTATTGTGCTGAGCTCAAGTGTTGTAGCGCTTAAAACATTGTGTGATGTTAATCATTTTCATGTGAGCAGTTCTGTCTCTTCAGTAAATAAGGTATCGCAATAAAAAAGTGACCTCTTGCAGTTCTCACATATTTTTCTGGTGTTTAGTGCAATACCATAAACTTTTGAAAAACCTCAAGGGACCCATACAAAGTGCTGCTAGTGATGTTGGAAGTGCTCCCAAGAAGCAGAGAAGAGTCATGACATTATAAGAAAAAACTAAATTGTTTGGCATGTAGTGTAGATTGCAGTGTGCAGCTATGGTTGCCCACCATTTCAAGATAAAGGAATCCAGTGTAAGGACCATTGTAAAAAAAAAAAAAAAAAAAAAATTGTGAAGCCATCACTGCAGTTAGGCTAGCAGGCATGAAAAACCTTGCACTTTTTATCTTGTGTTGAAAATGCAACTTTTACATGTGTAAGAATGATGTAAGAAAGGCATGCCTATAGATTAATAATAAATTCAAGAAAAAGCAGAGTCATTTTATGACAATTTAGAGGAAAGGAAAGGTGAAGGGTCTAAAGCTGGAGAATTTAATGCCAAAAAGGATGGCTGGATAATTTTAGAAGTAGGGTTTGGCCTAAAAAATGTCAAGGTAACCAAGAAGCAGCAGACAGTTCCCAGACACCAGTAAGAAAATCACTGAGGAGAAAGGCTATCTGCCTGAACAGGTTTTTAATACAGAAAAAATGTCCTGTTCTGAACAAAAGTGCCCCAAAGGACATTTATTTTTATGACATGGACACTTCTATGATATGGGCACTGAACCTAAAGCAAATGGTGGAAGAAGGATTAGTACCATATAAAAACATTTTTAAAGAAATGCAAAAGCCGGGAAAAAAAATCACGCAGAAATTGTGATGTATTTTCATGAAGCTACACTAAATGTACCGGCCTCTCCTGTCTCTCCCTCCACCTCCTCCACGCTTTGTCTCTGCCAGCCTGCAGACAGCAAGACCAACCCCTCCTCTTTCTCAGCCTGCTCAGTGAGAAGACAAGGAGGAAGATCTTTATGATAATCCACTTCCACTTAACGAATAACCACGCCTTGCAGTTCAGAAACTTATCTTTTGTGTGTTTTCATGTGAAAAATCTAGTAATGTATGACAAGAACTGTATAGGACATTTGTGTCATCATCACCTAAGTACTGATCATAATAGAACATCCTGTGCAAGATTTGTAAGGCAGTGGGCAGACTATCCTTACATAAGTGTAAGGTGAGTACTATTTAATATAAACTTCATAATGTGTTAGTTTTCTTACTGTTTCATAACTTTGCTTTCAAAGAATAACATTACCATATAGTGTGTGCCCTTCTCTCTAGTAAATGAAGAAGGTGCATAGCAGCCCATCATCATAGGTAAGTGGTTTTTAAACAAATATATAACACTGTCTGCAATACTGTATTATGAATAGCACTAGAATTGTTTGCCATAAAAATGTTATAATGATTCATTCATTAGTGTATAGGCTAAGCTACGATAAAGCATTCATATTGTTACCGCTTCCTTTTCAGTGCATGAATTATTATATCTGTAAATAAATATGAACTTCTTTTTCACATTATCTTTTCATTTTTGATATCTAGTGTTAGTTATGTATATAACATCTACAGTGTTTTGTATAAGACAATATTGATGTAGGTATTGACAGACAATTCATCTTGTAAACAGATGATACAAACTTACAGTATCAATGAATAAAATGTACTGTAAATGTATTTTCTCATGATTTTCTTAATATTTTCTTTTCTCTAGCTTACTTTATTATAAGAACACAGTATATAATATATATAACATACAAAATACGTGTTAAGTTGACTGCTTAGCTTATCAGTAAGGCTTCCAGTCAACAGGCTATTACTAGTTAAGTTTTAGGAAAGTCAAAGGTTATATATGGATTTTCAGCTGCACTGGATTGGGGGAGGGAGGCAGGAGTTGGTGCCCCTAACCCCTGCATTACTCAAGGGTCAACTTTATTCTACAGTTCAAAATACTTTCCTAATATGAAGCAGATTTAGTTCTTTAATCAAATGTAAAGATTATATTTAATCAAATGTATAGGCTATTTAATCAAAGTTAATTTACAAAGGTATATTTTCAACCCTCCTTACAATGGATTTTTTTGAACTTTCAATATTTGCATATCACTTAATGGCATGCTTCATTTAAATATATGGATTTTCCTACAAATAATAAAATGATATTCACTGGGGACAAATTATTATAACTTTGAGTGTATGACATACATACCTGAGGTAAACCAGCACCCGTTTGCATAGAAGACTTTTTTAATAGTCTCACTTCTTTGTTTATGTATCTTAGCATCCCACTGAGAGTACTGAAGTCATTACTCTCAGAACTATCATCTTCTAGGTCATACGTGAGAGGTTTAAATGAGTCTGACTGGGTGTAAGTCAGATCCTTCTGGCTTTCTTCTAATGTTGAAGGCTGTTCTAACTGCATTTTTTTTAAGTCCTGTAGTAATTCTTCAGAAAAATCTTCATCACTACGTGTCTTGAAACTAAGGTCACTGGCACTAATAGAGCGACGTAGCTTTCTACACTTGAAAAAAGCTGTGTGAGAATGTTTGGCAAATTTTGGATCTTGAATGTCAGGCGTAATTTCTGTTGCAGATGTAAGCAGGGCTGGTAGAAACTTGATGTCTTCTGCCCTTTCACGTCCAGAAATTTTGGCTTGTAATCTGGTTAATTCTGATTCCTGTAGAAAAACAGGCATATAGCAGGTGTTCAGTACATTTCTGTTAAATGAATAAGTTACTTACATGTCTTCTAAGAGTCCATGAATTTCTAAGTCAGCCTTCTGCCCAGAACACAAATTGCTTTTATAACCACCCAAGAGACTTTTCCAAGCTCTGTTTAAACCCTTCATTTTTGGACAATTACATATGTTCACTTGAAATATGTTAAAACTATGCTAAGGAATTCCATGAACACTAGACTTTCCTTATACCAATGTTTTTCTTTTTTAAGTGCTAATGATAGCACTTTCTAGCAATTTCTATTTAAGACTGAAATCTTACATCTAAAAATTTCTTTTCAAAAGTATAATGGTACACTATATTTTGCTAATCTAACATATATATACACATACAAAAAACTACTCCCTTCAGAATTTCTAATAGGAAATAAATTTATATTAACTATTATGCTTCACATGTCCTCATTACAAGAAAGCTTCATTACACCAGAAATTTTTCAAAGAAAAACCTTTCAAAAAGTGAGTTAGTAAGGACTGACTTATTAAATATTAAACTTTTCATTTCCACTATTTTTCCATGTCCTTCATTTGGCAACTCTGACCCAATTTTAGGATCCTAAGAATGAGACTGCATATACTGAAAAACCATGAAGCCTAAAAAATGAAGATGTAAGTTAAATAATGTGTAGTAGTCTTCTGTTCAAATACATTTTCCATTTCTTATAGGTATCCATAAAATAGACATTTCTAAATCAGTCACTTTTAATCTGATAGTATCTATTCTTTCTAAAAATACCGTGCTGGGGCGCCTGGGTGGCACAGCGGTTAAGTGTTTGCCTTCAGCTCAGGGCGTGATCCCGGCGTTATGGGATCGAGCCCCACATCAGGCTCCTCCGCTATGAGCCTGCTTCTTCCTCTCCCACTCCCCCTGCTTGTGTTCCCTCTCTCACTGGCTGTCTCTATCTCTGTCAAATAAATAAATAAAATCTTAAAANTTCTAGATATTTACAAGCGGCTAGAGTGCCAACTTTTGTAAATCTTGTATTTGCATTCTGATAACCACAATAAAGTAGCTATTGAGTTAATAACACAGGGTTATGTGGACTTGAAATATTTTTTAACTCTAGCCACAGAATTATCTAGCCATAATTGAGAATTGTGGTACCTTAAATAAATGTCCACGTAACTTTCAGTTTAACACTTAGCTTTTATAATGAAATATAGTATATACTGAATATGTTAAACATAATTCAACTTTTTCTTAAGACTTGAAGAATTTCACTGTCGTGGTCACATAAGTGTGCCATAATATAGTAATGCCTTTAGGGCTCTCAGAAAGTGGTCTAAGCTTTGCCCTTGCTCTAGTTAACCTCAAATAATAGGGTATTTGTAAGGGTACTAAAGGAAGTTATCTGGAAAGATCAGTTGCCTCAAACACTGTTCTTTCTTCTCCCTCACTTCTGTTTCTGTTCTCCATCATTTACTGCTGCTGTCAATGGAATTGCTGTCCATTATTTATAGCTACTTCTGTTATAGTTATGCCAGCTTCTGCTCTTCTGTTTGTTAGCTTTCTTTTTTTCCTTCTATCCTCCTCCTCTTCAGTCTTGACTTTAGAGCCAGTTAATACTGACTTTGAGAATTACTGTCAAAAACTTCTGAATAATTAAGTGCAATCGAATTCTATTTATCTCATTAGTAATAATTAACAAGTGAGCACAGATAACTATTAACAAGGGATACACAATGCAGAATCTTTAAATTTTTAGAGTCAATTTTTCACAATGAAGTTGTATAATTTTATATAAATGTTGTAACTCTCCAGAACAGTGGGTATATTTATGTCTCTAAAAAAGCACACAGTGTTCAATCTAAACATAATTTTAGATTATGTCAGGGGCGCCTGGCTGGCTCAGACAGCGGAGCATGTGACTCTTGATCTCAGGGTTCTGAGTTTGAGCCCATGCTGGGTGTAGGGATTACTTAAAAATAAAATCTTAAAAAAATTATGTATATTCAGCTTTCGTTAGTACTGTGAATACCAAGTATGTTATAAAAGGAATTTGAGTCCTCAGCTTAGTAACTAGAAATATTTCTAAAATATTATTTGAATTTTTTTTGCTTTTTAATAACTTCCATTTTGTAATAAAATTATTTATTGCTTCATAGCTGTCAGTGAACTTTTTTGTAAGGTCTTAGCTAGCAATGTTAATCTCACACATATTTGGCAGTTTTGAACTAATATTAAAACTTTTTATCTCTATGCATCAGTACTGATATTAATTCCAAATCCTACACTAAACTGCCATAATCAATAGGGGTGTATCAGTAGCAATGGGCTATTTGAAAAATGATGCACAGTAAATTTTAATATAAAGTAACAAATTTTAACGAAGAATGCTCCTACTTGTAGGTACATCAAATGTGGAACCCTCTAAAGTAAACATTATTAAGTCTGTATTTGAATAAGTTCTAGTCCAAGATGGTGACATAGGTGATTCCTCCCCCGATACACCGACTCTACAGCTACACATGGAGCAATTCCCTCTCAAAGAAGCCAGCTGAGCAACATCCACACGTTGGGTTAATGAGAAAATACCTACAAAAGGGCCATTCAGTGGAGGAAACACTCGACTCCCAGCTTCTCCCTGATAAAGGGTTTGGACCCCACATCTAACACCCCAACCCATAATACTACCACTTGAGGGATGGGTGCCAAAACACCTAGCTCTAGAAAGCTAAGAGGACTTGCATTCATGAGACCTACAAGACTCTAGCAAACAAAAAAACAGTTCTTAATGGGTTCGCCACAATGTGGTATGGCTATCTACCCAGGGATCAGCACAGAAGGAGCTGGCAAAAACAGTCCATCTCTCCGTCTTTCCATGAAAGAGTCTTACTTATATACTTTAAAAGCTTCTGCCTGAGGGTCGGTTTTCTAATTTAGCACATGTCTAGGAGCTTGTGATCCTCCAGAGCACCAGGGAAACTAGCAGACACCTCCTCCACCTTTTCCCTCGAGCCTGCTGCAAATTTCCAGTATCTTCTTGGAAGGAGCTTGTACACGTCTGGCACTCAAGCTTTTGAAGCTGTGGCCCAAGGGACAGGCCTCTGGACTACATGACTCTATAGCCAACAGGGTTTGCATTCATGTGTCCAAAAGGACTGTGACAAACAAAGCAGTTCTTAGCAGGCAGAGGAGCACACCCTCATGGCTGTACACATGAAGTCCAGCACTGAGGGAACCGATAATAAAGCCCAGTTCTGTTTCTCCCTATAAGGATCCCAATTACACATTTTCCTAGCTGTTACCTGAGGGTCTAGCTTTCAGTCAGCCTACATCTAGGTGCTGACTGAGATCCTCCTCTTTGGAATACTGACAAGTCTTGGCAAGCCCTTAACTACTGGAAGCCACCTAGAACAAAGAAGGCTGCTTGGACAATCACAAAGGTTTGAAAAACAATAAGGAATTCAGAACAGGATGATCAATAAGCCATATCCCCTACACAAGACCACTCTGTCAAGACTGGGAAAGGTGGCTGAAACCAACACAGAATTGAGAAAAATGAAGAAACAGGGGAATATGTTCCATACAAAAGAATAAGCTGAAACTCTAAAAACAGACCTTAATGAGACAGAGACAGGTGATTTATCTGATGAAGAGTTCAAAATAACAGTCATAAAGATGCTCACCAAAGTTAGAACAATGCATGATCAAATCAGAATTTCAACAAAGAGACAGAAAATATAAGAAAGTACCAAACAGAAATCACAGAGTGAAAATACAATAACTGAACTGGAGAATTCAACAAAGAGGTTCAACAGCAGACTAGATCAAAGACAAGAAGGGATCAGAGGACTCAAAGAGCAGTGGAATTCAATCAGAGGTGCAGAAAGAAAAAAATGAAAAAGGGTGAAGCTTGCTTAAGGTACTAATGGGACACCATCAAGAGGATCAACATACACATTACAGGGGTTCCAGAAGAGAGAAAGGAGCACAAAATTTATTTAAAGAAATAATGGCCCAAAAGTTCTTTAACTTGAGAAAAGAAGTAGATATCCTGATCCAAGAAGCCCAGTGAATTCCAGATATGAAACCAGAGATCCAAACGGAAACACTTTATAATTGTCAAAAATCAAAGACAAAGTCTTAAAAGCAGCAAGAGAAAAACTACTTATTATGTATAAGGAAACCCTTATGAGACAATCAACAGAAAATCTGCAGGCAAGAAAAGAATGGCATGATATAATAAAAGTGCCAAAAGGAGAAAAAAAAAAACCCTGCCAACCAAGAATACTCTTCCTGGCAAAGTTGTCCTTCAGAATTAAAGGATAAAGAGTTTTCCAGACAAGGAAAAGCTGAAGGAATTCATCTCCATTAGACTGGCCTTACACTAAATTTTAAAAGGAATTATTCAAGCTGAAATAAAAAAAATGCTAAATATTAACAGGAAAACATATCAAAGTTTCAAGCTCATTGGTAAAGGTAAATATATAGTTCAATTCAGAACACTCTAATCATGGTGGATAAATCACTCTAACTCTAATACAAACGGTTAAAAGACACAGGGGGGAGTTCCCAGGAAGGCGAAGGAGGAGGATCCTGAGCTCACCTCGTCGCATGGATATAACTAGATAACACATCAGTGTAACTAATCCAGAAAATGACCTGAAGACCAGCAGAACAGACTCTCCACTACTAAATGTAGAGAAGAGGCCACATAGAAGAGGGTAGGAAAGAGGGGGAGGCGGTTGGGAGCCAAAATGACATAGAAGAGGGTAGGAAAGAGGGAGAGGCGGTTGGGAGCCAAAATGACTAGTGGGATTGTCTGCAGGATGGAAGGACGCTGTGGTCATGGAGAAGGGAGAAGAGAGCCCAGCCAGAACTCCAGGCAGGAGACCTGCACTGGGAAAATAAATCCCTTTAACATTTGGCTTTGAAAACCTTATGGACCCCAACTCCATAAGTTCTTACAATCGGTGGGGTTTTACCACCTGAATCTTTAAAAATCAGGAGGCTGGGCTCTGGGAGAGCTGGAAGGGTGGAGTCCCCACCCTTAAAGAGAGCAACAGATAGCACCCTAGAGATATAGCATAGAAGCAGCAGTTTGAAAAACTGCCTGGGGTGAACAGGAGGGAGATCTGTTTACTAAGTGTGTGTGTGTGTGTGTGTGTGTGTGTGTGTGTGTGTGTGTTGGAGGGGCAGGGATCTTTGGGAGACTTCTTTAACAACATAAAAGTTCTACATTTCCCTCCCCTGCCTCCCAGCCTAGATGAAGAGACACCTGTAGGAACCAGTGCAGCATGAACACTCTCCACCTAGCTTCCTACAGTGTGCCCTGTCCCTGCGTTCATGTGCAGACTCGCCCTATTCAACCTAGCCTCGGCAAGAGTTTTCAAAAGTGGCTCCAAGTCCCTTCCAATATCAGACTAGCAAATACCTTGCTAACACCATGCACGGCATCGCTGTGTTCTCCTGCATACCTGCCCTTGACAGGAGTCCATCCAAAGTGGCGGCACAAGTTAGCAGTGTGAAAGCAGCCCTGACAAGGGGTCAACACCACTCCAAAGTGACTCTTGGCCCAGGAAGAGGGGAAGATAACCACACACACCAGTGCAACTGTGGCCCCAGCAGTGGGGTGGGGCAGACATCTGGTCTGACTGCAGGCCTTGCCACCAACAAAAGCTTCTCAGGGAGACAAAACAGACAGCACACTGCAGATCTGGCAAATGCCTGGTCTGACCCAACTCAAGTCCAAGGCAGCCTAGACTGGCCAACTAACAAGCCAGGGAGCAAACCCTGCCCACAACAGGCAAAGAGAGCCATTGCAGATGACTGGACTGAAGGCAAACTCAGCTCAGCCACAATAGTAGAGCACATATAACACATTTAAGAGACACCCCTAAAGCACAAGGTTCTGGTGAATAGGGGATATTGCAGTGCAGGGCACTACAGAATGTCTTCCCCATTAGGCTGACTTTCAGGATCAGAAGACATAGCTGACTTTCCTAACAACAAAGAAATAGAAAAATTTTTAATTTAAATTCAATTAGCTAACATATAGTACATTAGTTTTTGATAGTGTTCAGTGATTCATTAGTTGTGTATAACACCCAGTGCTCATCACATTACTTGCCCTCCTTAATACCCATCACCCAGTTACCCCATCCCCCCACCCATCTCCTTATCTGCAAACCTCAGTTTGTTTCCCAGAGTCAAGAGTCTCTCATGGTTTGTCTCCCTTTCTGATTTCTTCCCATTCAGTAATAGAAAATTTAAACATGCCAATTACCAACAATTAAATTGATTCAGTAATCAACTTCCAAAAAACAAAAGTCCAGGATCAGATTGCTTCACAGGTGAATTCTACCATTTAAAGAAGAGTTAATACCAATTCTTCTCAAACAATTCCAAAAGATACAAGAGGAAGGAAAACTTATAAACTCTATGAAGCCAGCATTACCCTGATACCAAGACCAGACAAAGACACTACAAAATAAGAACTGTAGGCCAATATCCCTGATGAACACAGATGCACTCATATGTGGAATATAAGAAACAGTGCAGAGGATCATAGGGGAAGGGAGGGAAAACTGAATGGGAACTCATCAGAGAGGGAGAAAATCCATGAGAGACTCTTAACTATAGGAAACAAAACTGAGGGTTGCTGGAGGGGAGGTGGATGGGGCCTGGGGTAACTGGGTGATGGGCATTAAGGAGGGCATGTGATGTGATAAGCACTGAGCGTTAAATGCAACTGATGAATTACTGAACTCTATATATGAAACTAATGTACTATATGTTGGCTAAATGAATTGAAATTTTAAAAATCCTCAACAAAATGTTAGCAAACTGAATCCAACAATACATTAAAAAAATCATTCACAATGATCAAGTGGGATTTATTCTGGGGATGCAAGGGTGGTTTGCTATTCATAAATTAATCAATGTGATACATAACATCAACACTAGACAGTATAAGAACCATGTGATCATTTCAATAGACGAAGAAAAAGCATTTGACAAAATACAACTTCTATTCATGATAGAAACTCTCAACAAACTTTTAGAGAGAACATACCTCAACATAATAAAGGCCATATGTCAAAAACCTGTAGCTAACATCATAGTCAGTGGTGAAAAACAGAGCTTTCCCCCTAAGACCAGGAATAAGACAAGGATGTCCACTCTCACTACTTTTATTCAACACAGTATTAGAAGTTCTAGCTATAGTCCTACCCATGTCCTAGCCATAGTAATCAGACAAGGAATAAAACGCATCCAAATTAGAAGTAAAATTATCACTATTTTCAGATGACATGATACTGCATATAGAACCTTAAAGACTCCACCAAAAAATTACTAGAATTGATAAATGAATTCAATAAGGTTGCAGAATACAAAAATCGATATTCAGAAATCCATTGCATTTCCATATACTACTAAAGAAGTACCAGAAAGAGAAATTAAGAAGAAATTAACAGTCTCATTTACAATTTACCAAAAATAATAAAATACCTAGAAATAAACTCAACCAAGGAGGTAAAAGACCTATACTCTGAAAACTATAAACACTGATGAAAGAAACTGAAAATGATGCAAAGAAATGGAAAGATATTCCAAGCTCATGGATTGGAAGAATAAATATTGTAAAAATGTCCATACTGCCCAAAGCAATCTACAGATTTAATGCAATCCCTGTCAAAATACCAACACCATTTTTAAATGAACTATAACAAATAATCCTAAAATTTGTATGGAAACATGAAGGACCCTGAATAGCCAAAGAAATCTTGAAAAAGAAGAACAAAACTGGAAGTA
This sequence comes from Ailuropoda melanoleuca, assembly GCF_002007445.2. Taxonomy (NCBI): domain Eukaryota; kingdom Metazoa; phylum Chordata; class Mammalia; order Carnivora; family Ursidae; genus Ailuropoda; species Ailuropoda melanoleuca. The sequence continues at coordinate 63,140,487 of NC_048219.1, read as the reverse complement.
TCATAATCCCAGATTTCACGATGTACTACAAAGCTGTAGTAATCCAAAGAGTGTGGTACTGGCAGGAAAACAGACCCAAAGATCCATGGAACAGAACAGAGAGCCCAGAAATATACCCACAATTGTATGGTCAATTAATTTTCGACAAAGGAGGCAAGAATATGCAACAGGAAAAAGACAGCTTCTTCAACAAATGTTGGGAAAATTGGGCAGCTGTATGCAAAAACATGAAATTGGACCACTTTCTTACACCATACACAAATATAAACTCAAAATGGATTAAAGACCTAAATGTGATACCTGAAACCATAAAAATCCTCAAGCAGAAAACAGGCAGTAATTTCTCTGACATCAGCTGTAGCAACATTTTTCTAAATAGGTCTCCTGAGGCAAGGGAAACAAAAGAAAAAATAAACTATTGGGACTTCATCAAAATAAAAAGCTTCTCCACAGGTGCAGGGGTGGCTCAGTGTCAGTTAAGTGTCTGCCTTCAGCTCAGGTCATGATCCCAGGGGGTCCTGGGATGGAGCCCTGTGTCCCTCCTGAGAGGGAGCCTGCTTCTCCCTCTACTTCTGCCCCTCCCCCTGACTCATGCTTTTTTTTTTTTTTTAATTTTTTTTATTATATTATGTTAGTCACCATACAGTACATCCCCGGTTTCTGATGTAAAGTTCGATGATTCATTAGTTGTGTATAACACACAGTGCACCATGCAATACGTGCCCTCCTTACTACACATCACCAGTCTATCCCATTCCCCCACCCTCCTCCCCTCTGAAGCCCTCAGTTTGTTTCTCAGAGCCCCCTGACTCATGCTTGGTCAGTCTCTTTCACTCTCTTTCTCAAATATATAAAATCTTAAAAAAAAAAAAAAACCAAAACAACTCTGCACAGCAAAGTAAACAATAAAACTAAGGGCAACCTATGGAATGGGAGAAGATACTTGTAAATGACATATCTGACAAAGGGTTAGTATCCAAAATACATAAAGAACTTATACAACTCAACTCCAAAAAACAAAACAATCCAATTTAAAAATGGGCGGAAGGCATGAACAGACCTTTCTCCAAAGAAGACATATGGATGGCCAACAGACAAAATGAAAGATGCTCAATGTAAATAACCATCAGGGAAATGCAAATCAAAACCACAATGAGATATCACCTTACACCTGTGTAAATGGATAAACATCAACAACACAAGAAACAAAGAGTGTTGGCAAAGATGTGGAGAAAAAGGAACCCTCTTGCACTGTTGGCAGGAATGCAAACTGGTGCAGCCACTGTGGAAACAGTATGGAGGTTCCTCTAAAAGGTAAAAATAGAACTACCATATGACCCAGCAATTGCACTACTATTTACCCCCAAATACAAAAATGCTAATTAAAAGGGATACATGCACCCATATGTATTTACAACAGTCAAGATATGGAAGCAGCCTGTGTCCACTGAAGGATGAATGAAAAAAGAAGATGTGGTATATACATATGATGGAATATTATTCTCATCCATAAAAAAGAATGAAATCTTGCCATTTGCAATTACATGGATGGAGCTAGAGAGTATAATGCTAAGTGAATTAAGTCAGACAAAGACAAATACCCATATGATTTCACTCATATGTGGAATTTAAGAAAGAAACAAACAAAACAAGCAAAGGAAAAAAAGAGAGAGAGAGAAACCAATAAACAGACTCTCAACTACAGAGAACAAACTGATGGTTACCAGAGGGGAGGTGGGTGGGAGGATGGGTAAAATAGGTGATGGGGATTAAGGAGTGTACTTGTCATGATGAGCACAGGGCGATGCACAGAACTGCTGAATCACTATATTGTACACAGAAAACTAATAGAACTCTATATTGTACACTGAAACTAATAGAACATTGTATGTTAACTATATTGGAATTTAAAATAAAATTTTAAAAAATTTAATAAAATAGATTTAAAAAAATAAAAACATATTCCATGTAAATGGAAATCAAACGAATATTGGAGTAGCTATACTAACATCAGAAAAAAACAATCTTTAAGCCAAAACTGTGAGAAGAGACAAAGAATGTCATTATATAATGATAAAAGGGTCAATCTAATAAGAGTATATTACATAAATATTTATGGGCCAAAAAAAATAGAAGCACCTAAATATATAAAGCAAATATTAACAGACCTGAAAGGAGAAAAAGACAGAAATATAATAATGGTAGGGAACTTACATACCCTATTTGCATCAATGGCTGATCAAAGCAGAAAAATCAATAAGGAAAAATTGGACCTGAACCACACATAAGATCAAATGGACTTAAAAGACATTTGCAAAAGATTCCATATAGCATAAGGCCTATATACATTCTTCTCGAACATACAAGGAACATTCTCCAAGGTAAACCATGTGTTAGGCCACAAAACAAGTCTTTTTTTTTTTTTAAAGATTTTATTTATTTGACAGAGATAGAGACAGCCAGTGAGAGAGGGAACACGAGCAGGGGGAGTGGGAGAGGAAGAAGCAGGCTCACAGCAGAGGAGCCCGATGTGGGGCTCGATCCCGCAACGCCGGGATCACGCCCTGAGCCGAAGGCAGACGNAAAGGAACATTCTCCAAGGTAAACCATGTGTTAGGCCACAAAACAAGTCTTAATAAAATTTAGAAGACTGAAATATTAATATATTCCAACCATAATGGTATAAAACTAGAAATAAATCACAAGAAAACCGATAATTCACAATTATGTGGGGATTAAAAAATATGCTACTGAACAGCCAATAGGCTAAAGAAATTTTTAAAAATTATCTCAAGACAAATGAGAATGGAAACACAAAATACCAAAAATTATGATATAGCAAAAACATTTTTAAGAGAGAAGTTCATTGTGATAAACACCTACATTAGAAAACAAGAAGATTGCAAATAAACCTAACTTCACACTTTATAAGGAACTAGGAAAAGAACAACAAACTAAGCCCAAAGTTAGGAGAAGGGGAAATAATAAAGATCAGAGCAGAAATAGAGACTAAAAAGACAACAGAAAAGATGAATAAAACTGGGGCATCTGGGTGGCTCAGTTGGTTAAGCATCTGCCTTCAGCTAGGGTCATGATCTCAGGGTTCTAAGATCGAGCCCCATATCTGGCTCTCTGCTTAGTGGCAAGTCTGCTTCTCCTTCTCCCTCTGTCTATGTGATCTCTCTCTCTCTAAGTAAATAAATAAAATCTTTAAAAAGAAAAGATCAATGAAACTGAGAAGAGGGCTTTTAAAAAGATAAACAAAATGCACAAATATTTAGCTAGATTTACCAAGGGAAAAAAGGGCCCAAATAAAATCAGAAATGAAGGAGGAGACAGTTCAACTGCTACCAAAGAAATACAAAAAATCATTACAGACTGATATTAAGACTTAAGAAACAGATAAATTCCGAGAAACATAAAACCTACCAAGAAAATCATGAAAAAATAGAGTATCTGAACAAGCCAATTAATAATAAGGAAACTGGATCAGTAATCAAAAACTTCCAAAGAAACAAAAGTCCAGGACCAGAAGACTTCATTACGAATTCTAACAAACATTTAAGGAAGAATTAATACTAACCCTTCTCAAACTCTTTCAAAAAACAAAAAAACAAAATAAAACAAAACAAAAAAAAAACAACAACAAACCAGAAGAGAAGGGAACCCTTCCAAACTCATTTTATGAGGCCAGTGTTACCCTGATACCAAACTAGACAGGGAAGCCACAAGAAAAGTAGAGGCCAGTATCCTCGATGAATATAGATGCAAAATTCCTCAACAAAATAGATGAAAAGCTGAATTCAACAATCATACACCATGATCAGGTAGGATTAATTCCATAGATGTAAGGATGGTTAAGTTCACTATCTGCAAAAAAAAATCAGTGTGATACACCACATTAACAAAATGAAGGATAAAAATTTTATGATCCTCTCAATAGATGCAGAAAAAACATCTGAAAAAATTCAACATCCTGTTAGACCGGGAATACTCTTGCCAGTTTTATTCAACATAGTACTGGAAGTCCTACCCAAAGCAATCAGTCAAGAAAAAAAAATAAAAGGGGCACCTGTGTTGCTCAGTCAGTTACGTGTCTGAGTCTTGATTTCGGCTCAGGTATGATCTCAGGGTTGTGAGATCGAGCCCTGTGTCAGGCTCCGCACTGGGCATGGAGCCTGCTTAGGATTCTCTCTCTCCCTTTCCTTCTGCCTCTCCACTCCCTTCTCTCTCCCTCTTAAAAAAAAAAAAAAAAAAAAAAAAAAAAAAACCAAANAAAAAAAAAGTATCCAAATTGGAAAGCAGCTGTATTTGCAGATAACATATTATATATAGAAAACACTAAAAACTCCATCAAAAAATTGTTAGAATAAGTGAATTCAGTAAAACTGTAGGATATAAAATCAATATACTACCCAAAGCAGTCTACAGATTCAATTCAATCCCCATCCAAATTCCAATGCCATTTTTTTTTTTTAAGGATTTTATTTTTTATTTATTCGACAGAGATAGAGACAGCCAGAGAGAGAGGGAACACAAGCAGGGGGAGTGGGAGAGGAAGAAGCAGGCTCATAGCAGAAGAGCCTGATGTGGGGCTCAATCCCATAACGCCGGGATCACGCCCTGAGCTGAAGGCAGACACTTAACCGCTGTGCCACCCAGGCGCCCCTCAATGCCATTTTTCAAAGAAATAGAACAATCCTAAAATCTGTATGGAACCAGAAAAGACCCCAAATACCTCAAGTAATCTTAAGAAAAAAGAACAAAGCTGGAGGCATCACACTTTTTCATTTCAATCCATATTACAAAGCTTTAGTAATAAATACAGTATAGTACTGGTATAGAAATGGATACATAGATCAATGGAACAGAACAGATAGTCCAGGAATAAGCCCATGCATATATAGCAAGTTAATTTATGACAAAGGAGCCAAGAATACACAATGGGGAAAGGACAGTATCTGTATAAATGGTGCTGGGAAAACTGGACAGTCAGATGCAAAAGGATGAAACTGAATCACTATCTTACACCATACAAAAAAATCTACTCCAAATGGAGGAAACACTTAAGATCTGAAACCATAAATCTCCTAGAAGAAAAAATAGGGGTTAAGGTACTTCACGTCAAGCTTGGCAATAATTTTTTTGGATCTGACACAAAAGCAAGGGCAATGAAAGCAAATAAAAACAAAAGGGGACTATATTCAACTAAAAAGCTTCTGCACAACAGTGTAAACTATCAATAAAATGAAAAGGTAACCTACAGAATGGGAGAAAGTATTTGCAAATCATACATCTGATAAAGGGTGAATATCTGAAATACATAAAGAATTCATACAACTCAAAACCCAAACAATACAATTAAAAACCGGCAGAGGAACTGAATAGATATTTTTCCAAAGAAGACATACAGATGGGCAGCAAGTACAGGAAAAGGTGCTCAACATCACTCATCATCAGGGAAATGCAAATCAAAACCACAATGAGATATTACCTCACACCTGTGAGAATGGCTAGTATCAAAAACAAAACAACCCAAAACCTCCAAAAACCCAGAGAAAACAAGTGTTGGTGTAGGTGTGGAGACAAGGGAACTTTTGTGCACTGTTGGTGGGAATGTAAATTGGGATAGCCACTGTGGAAAACAGTATGGAAGTTCTACAAAAAATTAAAATTAGAACTACCATATCATCCTGCAACAGCAGTTTTGGGTATATACACAAAGGGAATTAATACAGGATACCAAAGAGATATATGTATTCCCAGATTCAATCATGGCAGCATTATAGCCAAGATAAGCAAACAACCCAAGTGTTTGTCAACAGATGAATGGATAAAGATGTGGTGTATACATACACACAATGGACTATTATTCAGCCATGAGAAAGGACATCTTGCTATTTGTGACAACATGGATGGACCTTGAGGGCATTATGCTAATTAAACAGAGAAAGACAAATAGTTCTTTTTTTTAAGAATTAAAAAAAGAGAGAGAATCAAACTCAGAAAGAGCACATAGAAAAGGGGTTGCTAGGCAGTGGGGGAAACAGTGAGAGGTTAGTAAAACAGTACAAACTTTTAGCTAAAAAATGAATAAGGTCTGGGGGTCTAATGTATAACATGGTGACTACAGTTGGTAATACAGGTATCGTATAACTGAAATTTGCTAAGACAGTAAAACTTAAACGTTCTTACCAAAAAAATACAAATAAATTTTAAAAACTGTAAGTTTGTGTTTGAACATTTATAAATTATTTCTTCTATGGTAATATGATATACATCATATTCATAATTCCCACATCCAGTGTCTTCTAAATAAAATGCTTTTTATTCAAACTGGTCAACATTTGGTCATATTTTCCTTTATAAACTAGAAGGACAGGGAAAATAAGTTATAATGTACTTTTTCATTGATGTGTTTTATGTACTTTTATATGTTTACTTACTTTAATAAGTAATGCTTCATTTGTAGCTTCAATTACTTCATTCCTGTCTTGGACTTGTTGATGCAAATTGCTTACAGTGTCCTGAGCTTCTTCTAATTCCAGTTTTGCCTTCTCTAACTGTTCATTTAGTTGCTGAACAGAAGTCTTTTGAGAGTCAGCAGAAATCTTCCACTTTGCATGGTTCTCTTGATGTGAAATCATCTACACAGCCCCAAAATTGAAAAAGAAAAGGAAAAAAATAGTGTGGAGTTGGTTCCAAAAACATTCTAATACTTTTCACTTCCATGTATACTGAAGTAAATTTCTGTTTATAGGTACAAATATCTGATTTCTCAACAAATAACCTATTAGAAGAAAAAAGGGGAAGAAGAAACCTATGATCTTGAATTTACCTAAGAACAGTTAACCACATACAATGGTCTGTTTTTTGATCCTGATTTGAACCATTTAACTATACAGACATTTTGTGACAACTGGGAAAATGTGATGAGTTATTTGTAATATTAAGGAATTACTGTCAATTTTTAGGTATGATAATAGTACTGTGGTTATGTTTTTAAAAAATAGCCCTCATCTTTTAGAGATACTTACTGAAATGTTTACTGATGAAATAATAATGTCTGGGATTTGCTTCAAAATAGAATGAGATATGTAGGGGAAGGGAAGTGAGTGAGGTTAAAGATATGGTGATCGTACTTCCCAGTTTGCTTAAGATTGACCAGGTTTTAATGCCTGGTGTCCTGGTGTTACAAACAGCACCCTTTTTCATTCTCAAAAGTATTTATTCCCTTTTAAAAAGAAATGGTCAACATACTTATAGATGAAATCACATTGGCCACAAGTTGATAATTGCTAAAGTTGAATAATAAATACAGGAAGATTTATACCACTCTTTCAAAATTTTCCATAATAAAAACTTTTTAAAAATCTATTTCTTATCAAAAATATCAGGGGGGCACCTGGGTGGCTCAGTCAGTTGGGCATCTGCCTTCAGCTCAGGTCATGATCCTGGGGTCCTGGGATCTAGTCCTGCATCGGGTTCACTGTTAGACAGGGAGTCTGTTTCTCCTTCTCCCTCTGCCTGCCACTCCCCCAGCTTGTGCTCTCTTTCTCTCTCTCTCATAAAAATAGATAAATAAAATCTTTAAAAAATATATCAGGGCTTTTTCTGACAATTCTGAAACCTGTAATTTTTAAAATGCTGTTGAAAACTGTTGATCCTTTTTACTAACTCTGTTACTTTAATGACTTATTCCCTCATTTTTTTTTTTAAATTTATTTTAATGTAGGCTCCATGCCCAATGTGGGGCTCGAACTCATGACCCTAAGACCAAGAGTCACACACTTTATCAGCTGAGCCAGCCAGGCACCCCTATTCCCTCATTTTTATATTCAAACAACATACATGCTTTAAAAATAAATCTCTGTCAAGTACCAAAGAGGATAAAAACATATCACAAATTTTTATATCATAGGTATAAAACAGTACCAAATATTAAACAGCAATAGTAAAACCTATTTTTATAATTCATATAATTCATGAACTACCTGCTTATAATGTCAGAGGGCTTACAAAACAAAGTAAAAAACTGGATAATAAATAAAAATAGAAGAGAAACTACATAATAAAAGTGCAAAGAATACTTGCTGGTAAACACTTGAGCTGGACTAGTTATTACTGATGGTCACTTGGTTGAGTAGCTAATATTTATTTATTAAATAACTATGCTGAATCCAATAGCATTCCATTTGTCTTTAAAGAACAAGGACTGAAATCTCTTAGCCTGCTAACTGGATTCAGCTTGCAAATATGTTTTGTTTGGCAGACACAATGTTTTCAAACAGATCTGAATCAAAATGCATTTAAGTAAGACATGGTGACTACAAGCTCTACCAACCCTCACAAAGATAGTCCCAACTCCTTTGAAAGGCGTTTAATATAAATGTAGTTGTAACCCTTCTTATACAGAAAAATGCTTTATTAGAACTCCATAAGTAATTTATTTAGGTCTAATACATACATCTTAGCTATCTTCAGATGCAGTTTTTAAAAAGACAAGAAATGCTTTTCTAATTGATAACAGTGTTCATTTCTATAAAGGCTCAGGAAATACTAGTAGATAAAAAGTTATCAGGTTCTAATTTTACCTCTTTTACTATCAGAACAAATGGTGGAAATTGCAAAGCATTATAGATTCATATCACACGAAACTGCTTATGTTGTTTACTAAGTATCTCATCAGTTAGTTTTGGCAAGTGCTATTTTATAACATGATGATGATGATGATGAACCAGCCTCTGGTCTAAGAACTTTAACTATATTCATTTAATCCAGTTAATCCAGTTCTAGGAGGTACATATGATTATTATGCCCATTTTAGATAGAGATGTTAATTGCTCAAGGTCACATAAGTGATAAACTGAGATTTGGAACCAGACTGCCTGCCTCAAGAATTTAAGCTCTTAACCCCACAGTGTATTAGCTCACTGGATATGAAGTGAAGTCATATTAAGCTACCAGAAATGAAGACCACAATGAGTTATTCTATAATGAACATTTAGAAGCTAGACTTATATTTTTGTTGAGATAGTTCAGTCCACTTTAGCAGGGAGTACTGGAACAAATTACATTTTTCTTTACCTCCAGATGATAAGCTTCTTTGAGAGATTCTACTTCTGTTGACAATTTCTTGATTTCTGCTTGCATTCTTGCTTCTAAATGAGCTTCACGTACTTGAGAAGCCCCCAGTTCTTCAGCTAAATGGTGTCCGTGAGCTTCCTTAAAAATGACGTATTAAGAAAAGGTTGTTTATTTGGTTATTATAGCTAAACCAATCACATGCATTTATGGAAGTATTTTAATCTTTTATAATACCATATAAGTGCTCATACACAAAGTTAAGTTATTAAATGGTATACTATAAAATCTAGACATTTAAGAGACTACGAATGGGACTGTATTAGTATATTATTTATCATAATATAATAGGTCACTAACAAATGCATTCTGTAAAACAAACTAATAACTACAGCATGTTGAACTTTGGCGGTAAGTCTACTTTAAGGCTTGCCTGTGCATTTTGTTCACCAGATGCACTGTTTGCTTATCAAGAATCAGTTGTGGGGCACCTAGGTGGCTCAGTCAGTTAAGCACCTGCCTTTGGCTCAGGTTGTGATCCCAGGGTCCTGGGATTGAGCTCCATGTTGCCAGGCTCGCCACTCAGCAGGGAGTCTATTTCCCCCTCTGCCCTTCCCCCCCCCCCACTGGGGAGTGCGCACACACACTCTCTCTCTCAAATAAATAAGATCTTTTTTTAAAAAGTCAGTTTTGCATTTAACCAAACCTGTTTATGCAAGTTGTGCTTGTGATTATAATTATGCAATTCTAATATACATCATGTATGAACACTGAGGAAATATACATGCAAAAAGAAAGATTTTATAAGAAAGTTAAATGCTTTGAGACAGCTTAATGAATGAGTCATAAACATTTTTTACCCAATTAGAAGCAGTCAAAAGCAGTTGTAAAATATTGTGGGGAACCCTATGTAAAATATAAGAGATGTTATATTCTAATTGATTTACAAATGTCTTTTAATTCTTCTTCTACTTTAAAGAAACCAAAATTGGAAACAATAGATGAGGGAATAGGAGTATAGTTAATGCAAAAAGATTAGGTGGAATTCTAATCAAAGACCCTACACATACACACACAAAAAACAAGATTTGGTCCTAAATTAAAAGATTTACACATGAATATATATTTAGAGTTTGGAGTCAAAATATTTTATTTTAAACTATCATTTTAACAAATCAAAACTACAATGAGATACTACCTCAAAATGGCCAAAAATAACAAAAGAAACAAGGATGCAGAGAAAGGGGAATCCTCTTACAGTGTTGGTGGGAATGCAAACTGGTGCAGCCACTCTGGAAAACAGTATGGAGGTTCCTCAAAAAGGTAAAAATAGAACTACCTGAGGATCCAGCAATTGCACTACTTGATATTTACCCACAGGATACAAAAATACTAATTCAAAGGGATACATGCACCCTGACATATCACTATTAACCTACAATAGCCAAATTATGGAAAGAGCCCAAATGTCCATCAACTGATAAATGGATAAAGAAGATGTAGTATATATATACAATGGAATATTACTCAGCCATAAAAAAGAAGAAAATCTTGCTATTTGCAATGACGTGGATTGAGCTAGAGAGAATTATGCTAAGTGAAATAAGTCAGAGAAAGACAAATACCATATGATTTCACTCATATGTGTAATTTAAAAAACAAAATAAATGAACATGGGTTGGGGGGAAAGAGAGGAAAACCAAGAAACAGACTCTTAACTATAGAGAACTGATGGTTACCAGAAGGGAGGTAGATGGGAGGATGGGTTAAACAGGTGATGGGGACTAAGAAGGGCACTTGTGATGAGCACTGGGTGCTGTATGTAAGTGCTGAATCACTAAATTCTACACCTGAAACTAGCTTGAATTTAAATGAAACTTGGAAAAGAAAAAAAAGTCACTTTTTTCCCATTTAACTTAAATTCAATTAACATATATAATGTATTACTGGTTTCAGAGGTAGAGGTCAGTCTTATATAATACCCAGTGCTCATTACATCATGTGCCCTCCTTAATGTCCATCACCCAGTTACCCCTTCCTCCCCTCCAGCTACGCTCAGTTTGTTTCCTATAATTAAGAGTCTCTATGGTTTGTCTCACTCTCTGGTTTCATCTTGCTTTATTTTTTCCTCTCTTCCCCTATGATCCTTTGTTTTGTTTCTTAAAAGTCCACAAATCGGTGAGATCATATGATAATTATCTTTCTCTGATTGACTTATTTCATTTAGTTAGCATAATACCCTCTAGTTCCATCCACATTGTTGCAAATGGCAAGATTTCATTTTTGATGGCTGAGTAGTATTCCATTGCATAAAAATATAACATTTTCTTTATCCAGTCATCTGTCAATGGACATTCGGGCTCTTTCCATAGTTTGGCAATTGTGGACATTGCTGCTATAAACATTGGGGTGCAGGTACCCCTTTGGATCACTACATTTGTATCATTGGGGTAAAAAGTTGGTAGTGCAATTGCTAGGTCGTAGGGTAGCTCTATTTTCAACTTTATTTTTTTTTAAAGATTTTATTTATTTATTTGACAGAGATAGAGACAGCCAGGGAGAGAGGGAACACAAGCAGGGGGAGTGGAAGAGGAAGAAGCAGGCTCATAGCGAAAGAGCCTGATGTGGGGCTCGATCCCACAACGCCGGGATCACGCCCTGAGCCTAAGGCAGACACTTAACCGCTGTGCCACCCAGGCACCCCTATTTTCAACTTTTTAAGGAATCTCCATGCTGTTTTCCAGAGTGGCTGCACCAGTTTGCATTCCCACCAACAGTGTAAGAGGGTTCCCTTTCTCACATTGTCGCCAACATGACCTGAGCCCAGGGCAGATGCTTAACCAACTGAGCCACCCAGGCACCCCCCCTTATATATTATTAGTCTAACCAACTAGATATGTGAATAAAGGCATTAAGTTTACCAAAATTAAATGTAAAGTTACTTAAATGCAATTCCTATACTATATTAGAAACCATAATAAAAAGCAGAAGACTCACAGGCACTTTTCTGAAACACCAATAAATACATTTTTCTCAGCCTAAGTAATTAACTCAAGCATATCAATCGAAGTATTTTTAAGCAAAGTTGTTAACCTTCTACCAAATACTGGGGAAATACAACTTATATTATTGTTCTTGCTATTAAAAGCATTTTCTCTCCCTAAGGGTTCTGGACTATAGATTTCATAACAGTTATAAATTTAGATTGTCAGTTTCACTTATAACAGTAACTACAAAGGTAAAAATTTTACTCAAAAAAGATTAGCTTTGTTTTTTTCTTCAAATGATAGTTTAAACTCACCTAAAAATCTAAAAGTACTTTGTAACTCAATTGATTGAAAACTAATTAGTTTGTCCAAAACTCAGTTCTGAAGGTCTTCCTATTTATATTACTAGGCTACACTAAATATAACATTTTTCTTCTTAAAATTTTAGAAAAATAAACACAACATAAACTTTACCACTTTAACCAGTTTTAAGTGTTAAATTCAGTAGCATTAAGTACATTCAGTGTGTGTAACAGTTAATATAATCTACAGTTTAAAAAAGTAAATGCTAAAATTTTATAGATTTTTAGTAAGGTAAAATTATGTAGAATAGGATTACTTTTTCTTTAGAGAGTTGCTTTATTTCCTCCAGTTCACTTGAGAGCCTTTCTACTTCTCTCTGTGCTTGGACTTGTTGACGATGAGCCTCCAACAATCCTGCATGAGAGTTCTGCATCTGCTCCCGAGTTAGCCTTAATTCTTGCTCCCTATCTATGGCCTCCTTGTACTGAGTTGCAATATACTGTTCCTGTTCTTTCACAACCTGAAATACACAAGATATCTGTAGGTTTCAAATGAAATGATATAGATAACCTATTTCTCATTCTGATTTCTCTTTTATTAAGTGATTTCCCTCAACCCAACTCAATCTCTATAAAATTTAATACAATATCATCCACTGTGAAACTGATACTCAGAAAATGTTTCTTTTCCTTTTTAATAAGAAAATGTACTATAATAAATCTGGGACTAACTGGTATATTTTGCATGACTAATATGCAAGCTGTATAATCCTTTATCATTATGACTACAATATGGCAGAACACATAATAATATAAAGAGACAAAAGAAGCTAATATCTGATTATCCATCTCACGATGGAGGCTATATTAGCATGAATAACCAAAATCCACCATTAAGCCACATGTTTAAGGGTTAAGGTCATGACCTTATTCTCTGGAAAAGTAAAATTTGTCACTGGGACTGCTACTCTTTCTGAAACATCTCTACATTACTGAGTTAAATCCCTAGTAAAGTATTGTTTTCTTAGAGAAAAAAAAAATCAGTGAAAAGTAAGTTAGTTCTAAATTAGCTTGGTGAGGGAGATTAGAAGGTAGGTAATTGACTTTAGAGCTGATAAGAAGGAAAGAAATGAGTACAAATCATTAGGACTCTGATGTCTGGAATGGGGACCTTGGGTCCAACTGTATTATGTATCAGTGTAAATCTCATGTAAATATTTTTAGTCAGCCTTTGTTAGAGAACATGAAATGACTGGGCCAATAGTCATTTTCTTTTCCCTGGGGCCCAAACTTGCTCTCACAGACCCTGCTTAAATTATGTATATAAGTCAACAAATATTTATTCATGCTTACAATGTGCTGTTTTAGGTATTGAGGACTTAGGACTGAACAAAGGAGACAAAGTGGCTACCCTTATGGATTTTATATCCTACTGGAACAGACAGATAATCAAACACAATTAAGAGCTATATGTGAAGTTTTAAAGTTGAGTATAGTATTTAAAAACAAAAAAAGTTACATGTATGAGAGCTCTTAGAAGCAAATTCACTTTTTAAAAGGGCAAGGGGGTAGAATGGGTTCACCAATCAACACACATGCAAACTGATAATATAAAGTCATCAAAATTCATCTGGCAACTAATTCAATGTATTTGGTCTCAATAATGTACAATTATTATCTGTTCATTCATTCTCTGGATGGAGTTCCTCAAGGACAAACGAGTGTATCTTATTAATATCTGTATCTCCAGCTCTATTACATAGTAGGTTCTCAATAAATATTTGTTGACCAAGTAAGCACATATTGTAGGTTTACTATGTGAGAGACACCATGCCAATGCCTGTAGGCAATATAAAGAAAAGTAAGATGGTGCCTTTGCCCATAATTGGAACATTAGAGTAAAATATTTAAAAAGATCAAAGAAACAAATAATTATCTGACACAATTAGCCTAAATATACTTATGGCACAGTTTCTATATTTTAAAACCAACCAGTTTAAAACAAAGATTTATATCACTTTTTAGATAATATTACTCTGTTCCGTAGGCAGAAAATAATTTGCTTACGCTTTCCATTTCTCTCATCTTTTGTTGTGTTCGTTCATTTTCTTTTTTCAGTTGACTTATCTCCTGTTCATTTTGTAGCATTATAAACTCTTTTTCTCGAAGCTGTTCTTTGGAATATTGTAATTTTTCATTCAAACTTTCTATCTGAATTTTAAACAGAGCAATATTAATACAACTAAGGGAAACTAGTTCTTTAATCATAACTGCAGTCCAAGTAAGTCAAGCTTTAAACACACATATATACAATAGCAAAATATAAAAATGTGTTTTTCTTAAGACCATCATAACTTAGACATTAACACCAGAATTCTCATGCTTAACAAGATGCTTATTTGTATACCTAAAATATACTAAAAGAAATAAAAGTCTCAATCACGTGTATAAGAAAGGAAAATTAGAGTTTATTAAAACAACAGATGTTACATGACCTCACAAGTAGTTTTATAGGTAATATGTGCAAGAGGTGAAAAATATAGTTAGCGAAAACAAAATTCTCTTCCCACTGTGTTCCTTTCTTAGAGGCTACCACAGTTAAGAGAATTACAAATCCTTCCAGAGATATTTTATACATATTCAAACATGCGCACATGATGATAAATATGTGGGCACAAAAGACAAGAAAAACTACATTCCAAATAACATTAAGAGGATAATCATCTGGGGCTAGGGAGTGAGGAAAATGAGGAAATGTTGGTCAAAGCATATAAGGTTTCAGTTATACAGAATGAGTAAATTCTGACTATAGTTAGTAATACTGTATTGTATACTTGAAATTTGCTAAGAGAATAGGTCTTAAGCATTCTCAGCAAAAATAAATAATTAAAATAATTGAGGTGATGGATATGTTAATTAGCTTGACTGTGACAATTACTTCATAGTGTATATGTATATCAAAACATGTTGTACACCTCAAATATATGCAATTTCTGTCATTTATATGTCAATAAAACCGGGGAAAAATTAAGAGGAGAAAAATGAATTTAAAGTACCATGTACAGGTGATTAAAATTATGTAGTATTTTTATTGTATGTATTCTGTAAAAAGCCATATTATGTGAATAAGAAATAGATGCTTACAGTCAAGGAGTTATTTTTAAAAACAATATAAAATATGTAATTTTAAATAATTTACCTGTTTGTTGCATTCTTTAAGTTCCAATTCTGATTTCTCCAGAGTACCCTCTAATTTAATTATTTTCTGTTCCATTTCTCCCCTGTGCTCACGAATAGTCATATCCAAATGTGTAACCTAAATACAGAAGTAACATTATACTATTACTCAACTTTATTCTAATGTGAAAAGTTGTGTGCTTGGAATGTGTTTTAAAATTGTTTACAGTAGGTATAACTGAAACATAAGCTCACCTCAAGTTATTTTACAAAATGAGAAAAACATTCATTGCTTATTAATACTAAATCTTAAGCCTCATATGTATTATACAAACTTAAAGAAAAAATACAATGATGTCCAAAAAATAAATGATTTAGACTTCATTTTATGCTAAATAAGAGCTGTTAAATACAATGCAACATAACAAAAATTGTGGAATGCAGCAAAAGCAGTGTTTGGAGGAAAATGTACAGCACTGAATGCATATATTAGAAAAGAAGAAAGATCTGAAGTCAATCACTAAAGCTTCCACTTTGGGACACTAGAAAAAGAAGAAATTAAATCCAAAGTAAGCAGAAGGAAAGAAATAATAAAAACTAAAGCAGAAATCAGTAAAATTAAAATTAGGACATCAACAGAGAAAATCAACAAAACCAAAAGCTGATTCTTGAAGAGATCAATAAAATCAATACACTTCTAGCCACACTAAGAAAAAAAAAGAGAGGACACAAATTACTAATATCAGAAATGAAAGGAAGACATTACCGTAACTCTCACAGATATTAAAAGGATAATAAGGAATATTTTAACAACTCTCTGACCACAAATTTAATAAAACTAATGAAACAGACCAACTACTTAAAAGACATCATCTTCCAAAACTCACAAAGGAAGAGACAATCTAAATAAGCTAATATCTCTTAAAGAAATTCACGATTAATAACTTTCCCAAACAGAAAGCTGCAGGTCCAGATGGGCTCACTGGTGAATTCTACCAAATATCTAAGAAAGAAATTATACCAACTTTCTGCAACCCAATTCAGAAAATAGAAGCAGAGGAATATTTTCTAACTCATTCTATGAGGCCAGTATTACCAGACAAAGACATTTTAACACACATTTATGATAAAAACTCTCAGTAAACAAAGAATAGAGGGGGAACTTCCTCAATTTAATAAAGAACATCTATAGAAACAGCTAGCACCATACTTAATGGTGAGAAACTCAAAGCGTTCCCACTAAGGTCAGATACAAGGCAAGGATATTCTCTCTTACTACTGCTTTCCAACACTGTTCTAGCAGTCCTAACTAATGCAATAAGACAAGAAAAAGAAATAAAAGATATACATATTAGGAAGGAATACAAAACTATGTTTGTTTATAGATGACATAATCAACTAGGTAGAAAATCCGAAAGATCTGATAAAATAATTCCTAGAACTAATAAATGATTATAGCAGGATTGCAGGATACAAGGAGTACACAAAAGTCAGTCACTTTCCTATATACCAGCAATAAACAAGAGGAATTTGAAATTAAAAACATAATATGATTTATATTAGCACCCCCAAAAACAAAATACTTAGGTATAAATCTAGCTAAATATATACAAGATCTATAAAGAGAAACTACAAAACTCCAATGAAAGAAATCAAAGAATTAAATAAATAGAGAGATAGTCCATGTTCACGGATAGGAAGACTCAATATTGTTAAGATTCAAGATGTCAGGTCTTTCCAACTAAATCCATACATTCAAGGCAATTCCAATCAAAATTCCAGCAAGTTAATTTCTGGATATTGACAAACTGATTCTAAAGCTTACACGGAGAGGCAAAACACCCAGAATATCCTACATGATACTGAAGAACAAAGTTGGAAGAGTGACATTACCTGACTTCAAGACACTAAAAAAGATATAGTAAACAGACTGTGGTACTGGCAAAAACACAGGTGAATAGATAATTGTACAGAATAGAATACAGAAGCTAAATATATTAAATAACCTTTGACAAAGGAGCAAAGGCAATACAATGGAGAAAAGACAGTCTTTTCAACAAATGGTGCTGGAATAAATGGACAATAACATGCAAAAAAATGAACCTGCACCATACCCTTCATAAAAATTAACTCAAAATGGATCAAAGACCTAGATGCAACTTGCAAAACTATAAAACTTCTAGAAGATAACATAGGGGAAAACCTTGGATGACCTTGGATGATGACTTTTAGGTAGAAAGACAAAGGCAAAATTCATGAAAGAAATAATTAATAAGCTGGATGTCATTAAAATTTAAAAGTTCTGCTCTGTAAAAGCCAATGTCAAAAGATTGTGAATAAAAGCCACAAACTGGAGGGGCGCCTGGGTGGCACAGCGGTTAAGCGTCTGCCTTCGGCTCAGGGCGTGATCCCAGCGTTATGGGATCGGGCCCCACATCAGGCTCCTCCGGCTATGAGCCTGCTTCTTCCTTTCCCACTCCCCCCGCTTGTGTTCCCTCTCTCTCTGGCTGTCTCTATCTCTGTCAAATAAATAAATAAAATCTTTTAAAAAAAAAAGCCACAAACTGGAAGAAAATATTTGCAAAAGACACATCTGAAAAAGGACTTGTATCCAAAATATACAAAGAACTCTTAAAATTCAACAATAAGAAAACAAACAACTCAATTAAAAAATGAGCCAAAGACTGTAACAGACACCTCACCAAAAAAAGATATACAGATAGAAAATAAGCACAAGAAAATACCCTCCATATCACATGTCATCTGAAGAGTGCAAATTAACCAGGAGATACCACTACACACTGATTAGAACGGCCAAAATCTAAAACACTGACAACACCAGATGCTAGTCAGGATGTGGAGCAACAGGAATTCACATTCACTGCTGGTAAGAATGCAAAATGGTACAAGCCATTTGGGAACACAGTTTGGAAGTGTCTTATAAAACTAAACATACTCTTACCATATGATCCAGCAATCATGCCCCTTGGTAATTACCAAAAGGAGTTGAAAACTTATATCCACACAAAAACCTGCACACAGATGTTTGTAGCAGCTTTATTCATTTAATTGTCAAAACTTGGAAGCAACCAAGATGCCTTTCAGTAGGTAAATGGATAAGTAAACTGTAGTACATCTAGACAATGGAATATTATCCAGTGCTAAAAGAAATGAGCTATCAAGCAACAAAAAGATATGGAGGAAACTTAAATGAATATTACTAAGTGAAAGAAGCCAATATGAAAAGACTATGTACTATGTGATTTCAACTATATGACGTTCTGGAAAAGGCAAAATGATGGAGACAATAAAAAGACCAGTGGTCGCTAGGGTTGGGGGAAGAGGAAGAAAGATGCTAGGTGGAGCACAGAAAATTTTTAGGGCAGGGAAAATACCCTGGATGATACCATGATGATGGATACATGTCATTAAACATTTGTCTAAATCCACAGTATGTACACACCAAGAGTGAATCATAATGTAAATTATGAAGTTTGGATGATTATAATGTGTAGGTTCATCAGCTATCATCAAATGTACCACTTAGGTTGGGGAATGTTGATAATGGGGAAGGCTGTGCATTTATGGTAGCAAGGTGTATATGGGAAATCTCTGTATCTTCTGCTCAATTTCCCTGTGAACCTAAAACTGGTCTAAGAAATAAAGATGCCTTTTGAATAGTTTTGTTCCTCCAACAAACACACAATTAAAGGAACTCCTTTAATCCCGCTGTTTTATGAAACGCAATAAGGTAAGAGATCAAAAGGTTCAGATACTATGCTAACCTTCATTCATCAAAATTTGACTTGCTATAAAAATAGCAAGATGAAGAAAGATGACATATCTCTAATTTTTAAAATATTAACGTGCACAGAAAAACATATATGCTTTAAAAGGGTCCATTTTACCAAAAAGTGGTGATCTCTGAAACCCTGCATGATTGTACCTTAACAGAAAATTTCATTAAATATAATTAAGAAAACCAACTTGAGCTGCTCTTTGCTTTAGTTCCCAATTTCTCTCCTTAAGTGCCTGATCCATTTCAAGGAGTTCTTGCTTTTTATCTTCATTCTCCATCTTGCATTCTCTGCAATTTATCAAAGGGAAAAGATCAAAGCAAATAGTAGAAGTATTATAGTTTTAAAAAATTAAGTCAATTGGGTTAACTTCTTGTAAGTTAAAAGTGATAAAATTCATGCAATTATTTGAAAGGGCTCAAATTAAAGAAATACTGTATAAAGAAAATGACTGGTATCAATAGTTACTATAAAAGAGTATTCTCAAAAGGCAAAAGTTAACTCAAACACTACTACTGTAGACAATTTAAGCTAAATGTTAAAGTACTCCCAGGATATAAAACTGAATCAGTATAAGAATTTTAAAAATATGTCCATATTTTTCATTTACAGATCAGGGGAGCATTTGAAAGTCGTTTCTATATAACAGCTGTGAGTTTATTACAATTGAATGAGGCATTTATCTCATGGTTGGTATCTCTGCTATCCACAGCTCAGTAAATGACCACTGTGTTTCTCATGGGAATTTTACTCAAATGATGCCTTACATATAGTTAAGTACTGAAGTCTAATATAGAAACATTTTTTATAAACTCTACCTCTCCAAAAACCTTGACTTATTTATAATTTTATATTATAAAAATGCTTAATACTGACACAACTTTAAGACTTCTACCACTCAGAGAATGCAATCAAAGAATTTTAATTTGGAACTCTATGTTCTGATATGACAAAGGCTTAAAATGTTGTTGATCTTGAAAATCTTCATATGGTTTTTCAAACTTAAATATGAACAATATTGAACAAAGGTAGTGATTTTAAAAAGCAGGTTGTGAGCTTTTTTTAATGAACTGTTTACTATTCTCTTAAAAGTCTCAACAGTTAGGGGTGCCTGGGTGGCTCAGTCAGTTGAGTGACCAACTCTTGATTTAGGCTCAGGTCAAGATCTCCAGGGTTATGGGATCAAGCCCCACATTAGGCTCTGCACTCAGCACAGAGTCTGCTTGTCCCTCTCCCTCTGCTCCTCCCCCTGCTCACGTTCTCTCTAAAATAAATAACTATATAAGTAAACAAATAAATAAATAAAATATTTTTTTAAAGTCTCAGGAGCTATAAAATATAAGGCTACACTAGTAAGTTATTATGAAATGAATTCTGAAGATAATTGTTGTGTAAGTGAATAGCTGAGCTTCCAAAAATTCAGCTATTAGCTAGAATTTAAGATTTCATTTTTACTCCTTTTTTTTTTTTTAAAGATTTATTTATTTGACAGAGAGAGACAGCAAGAGAGGGAATACAAGCAGAGGGAGTGGGAGAGGGAGAAGCAGACTCCCTGCTGATGCGGGACTCGATCCCAGGACCCTGGGATCATGACCTGAGCTGAAGGCAGACACTTAAGGACTGAGCCACCCAGGCGCCCCTATTTTTACTTCTTTCATCCATTCATTCACTTAACCATTTAGCAAATATTTATTGGAAGCTTCCTATACATCAGGGTTCTATGTACTGTGAATTTAATAGTCAACAAGATGTTGTCCTTCATCACATGGAGCATACATTCTAATAGGTCCAGTAGAGAAGACAGACTATAAATAATAAACAACAAGAAAATATGAAGTGCTATGTTAGAGCATCAAAGACAGTGATGAGATAGTGCTTGGGTGGCTACTTGAGAGGAGGTGGTCAGAAAAGGGACCTCTGAGGTAATATGAAGGGCAAGAAGTTGGCCATTCAACCATTATTTCAGGCCAAAGAAACAGCTACAGCAAAGTCAAAAGACAGGAAAAATTTACTAAGCTTGAAGTACCAAAAAAAAGCTAGGAGAAAAGGTAACAGTATGAAATGAGGCTAGAGAAACAGACAGGAACCCTGTCATGTAGGGCTTTGTATTCCATGATAAGGAGCTTGGATTTTATTTTATTTTATTTTTAAAGATTTTATTTATTTATTAGAGAGAGAGACAGCCAGTGAGAGAGGGAACACAAGCAGGGGGAGTGGGAGAGGAAAGCAGGCTCATAGCAGAGGAGCCTGATATGGGGCTCGATCCCATAACGCTGGGATCATGCCCTGAGCCGAAGGCAGAAGCTTAACGACTGTGCCACCCAGGTGCCCCTGGATTTTATTTTTTAATTGTGGTAAAATACATATAATATTTACCATTTTAACCATTTACCATTTTAACCACTTTAAAGTGTACAGTTCAGTTACATTAAGTAAATTCATAATGTTGTCTAATCATCACCACTATTTCCAGTACTTATTCATTACTCCAAATAAAAATTTCACACCCATCTGCAGTTATTTTCTATTGTCCCACCCTCTAGTTCCCAGCAACCGTTAATCTGCTTTCTATCTTTATGTATTTGCTAATTCTGGATATTTCATATAAATGGAATTACACAACACATATCTGGTTTATTGCATTTAGCCTACTATTTTCAAGGTTCATCTATGTTGTAGCAGATATCAGTACTTTATTCCTTTTTATGGCTGAATAATATTCCCTATATGGATATAACACATTGTGTTTATCCATTCATTTATCCATTCAACTACTTTTTTTTTTTTAAAGATTTTATTTATTTATTTGACAGAGAGAGAGACAGCCAGCGAGAGAGGGAACACAAGCAGTGGGAGTGGGAGAGGGAAGACGCAGGCTCCCAGAGGAAAAGCCTGATGTGGAGCTCGATCCCAGGACTCTGAGATCACGCCCTGAGCCGAAGGCAGACGCTTAACGACTGAGCCACCCAGGCTCCCCTATCCATTCAACAACTGATGGATATTTGGGTTGTTTCCACTTAGCGGCTATTGTAAATAGAGCTGCTATGAACATCTGTACACGATTTTTTTGAACATGATGTTTTTAATTCTTTTGGGTATATAACTAGGAGTAGAATTAATCAATTATATGGTAATTCTATATTTAACTTATTAACTATGCCAAACTGTTTTCCACAAGCAATTGTATCATTTTAGTTTTCCAACATCAACGTATGAGGGTTCCAATTTCTCTACATATTGCTAACGCTTGTTATTTTCGGTTTTGGGGTTTTTTATTTTTTTCATGGTCATCAGAGAGGGTGTGAAGCAGTATCTCACTGTAGTTTCGATTTATATTTCCCAAGGAGCTTGGATTTTATTCTGAATATTTGGAGAAGCCATTGGAAGGCTTAAGTAGAGCCACAATATAATATGATTTATGTTTGAAGTAATAAAATTAAATCCATTTCTGTTATGTTTTAAATCATTAACTTAACTCCATAAACTGAAATGGACAGTGGGGAGGGTCAGGCATTTAAGCTGGGAGACCATTAGGGAAACGACAGCAACAGACCAGGTGAGAGATAATGATGGCTTATGCTAAGGTGGTGACAGAAAAGAGGCCAAGAAATCAATGGATTTCAGAATATGTTTTGGAAATAAAGTTGACATGAGTTCCTAATAGGATGGATGAAAAAAAAAGAGTGGCAGGTAAAACTAATCTTACAGATTCCTGGTTTGAGCAACTGCAGGATTCTGAGATGGAGGAAGGGCAGGGTTATGAAGAAAAAAAAAAGAGTTCTGTTTTAGCCAAGTTGAAGATGCTGTACTAGAGGTCATTACTACAGATGTGTGTTTGAAAGTCTGACACAGTATTTAAAGCTATCTGAAATTCACTAAGAATGAGTTTGTAGGCAGAAAAGAGACAGGGGTCCTGTACTGAGTCATGGAATACATCTAAGTTCCTAGGTCCTCTTGCTGCTTTCTATCCTGTCATCCCACAATTCACATTCTGGTTTGTAATTCTGTTTTCCTTTCCGGAATCTATTTCCCACACTTTGGTGCTGGTCTGCCTCTCCACTCCCACTCACCACAGATGTGTGCTGAAACAGCATTTTATGCTATCAATGTTAATCTAAGAACCCAGATTTTAGAGGTGGACAAACGTGTTTAACTCCCTTCTCTGGACCTTATTATGTGACTCTGGGTATCTTAATTTTCTTAAGCCTCAGTTTTCTCAAGTATAAAAAGGTGGTAGTATGAATATGATAGGTTTATTGTGAAGAAATGAGTCAGATCATATGGGAAGACACTGGCATAATCCTGGCACAAAATAAGGGCTTAATACAAAAAAAACATTGTCATTATTAATATTATTTTCCTATTAACAACTGCTGTATGCTGCCCCAATCATTTTTTACCACTATATAATCTAGGAGAGGGTCGGAATAAAACAGTCCAAAGACCAAGGACAGAAATATTATTCATGAGGAATGGCTGAATTAGATGGAGCAGGCTGACTGAGATATACAACAGCGAGCCAAAGGCAGCTGAGAAATTTAGACACCTAGAATTAAACAGCAAACTTTGCTGTATGACCCAAGGAGTCGGAGGAATAAAATAAAATACCTGTAATTGTGGTATCATTTCTTACTATTTAACGCACCTAAGTTCAGCTGTCAGATCCTTTATGGTACTGTATTTTTCCTCTAATGATAACTGAGCCTTCTGTAGTACATCTCTCAATTCCTGAAGTTGTCTTAAAGTACTTTTTAATTCTCCATGTGCATTTTGGAGTTCAGACTCTAATGCTTCCCGTTTCTGCAAAGCTTCTGTTAGTTCAGTTTCAGTGTGGTGCTGCAATTTTTCTAATTCCTTCACTGTTAAAAGGAAAAAATAATTTTAGAACTATATAAAAACCATTTGTTATTAAAAATTTGAAAATAACTATAATTAAGAATATCCAATTTAATTCATCTACAAGAGGCAAAATACCACTCATTGTCCCTTCTAGCCCTACTAACCCAAATTCTCAATTTATTCCACTTTTTAAATATAAATATACAGGCAGCTAGGTTCAGCTAACCTGTTGCTTACCAGAATTTGTCTTCTTATCTAGTTCTGTCTTTGTCTGTTCTAAGATCATGTCTAACTGAGAGAGATGCATTGCTTTATTTTCTCCATCTCGTTTTAGGTACATTATTTCTTTTTCCATTTTAGAGAGTTCTTCTTTGTACTGATCCATCTCAAGTTTTACTTGCCTAGTTAAAAACAAAAAAATAAAACAAGTAGTAAACGATAATTTGGAAACCTAAAAGCCAACTGACTTGTCTCTGACTAAACAAAACCTGCAAGTTATATAAGGGCAAATATCAGCAAAACGTCTAGTCAGAATCTTAGGTCACCCTTAGGTCATATTATTAAAAATGCTCCAAATAAAAGATTGTAATTCTGCACCAATTACGTACCACTAAACACAACTGTACTACCTGGTAATATTTAGCAAGGCTATCCTTCTTTTCAACCTAACTACAGTTAGCTTGTGAAAAATTTTGTATACCAAGAACATCTGTGGATAGGTATCTGATTCATGTGGAATTTCTGTTATTGGCAACACAGAAAATAAGGAAGCCAAGCAATCAAAATATTCACCATAATGACCATACTACGCATAGGAGAATCAAGTCCGTTATTTTTATTCAGACCTTTATTATTTATGTTAACCCCTTTTAGCTTTACAAGGGACTAGAGATTCTCAGACTAGTGCAACTTTCTTGCTTTACAGATGAGTAAACTGGAAGGTGAGTGAATGGTTTGGAATAAGACAAATAGTTATTAACAGTGAGAGAATCAGGTTTACTAACTTTCAGTCAGTCCTGAGCTTATTCCAACATGGAAGATCTTCTACCTATAGACAAATCAACATAGTGAGATAAAGTTTTGAGTCCATTTGTTGGTAATTCCAAAGTGATATTCACTAAGTAAACAAGTGCTAATGTCAGCCTCAATAGTGAGTAGAACTGATGCTCTCTGAATCAACATTTTTTGTTCTTGTTCTTTAGGTCTTTGATATTTAGTAAATTGAGTTTGCAAGCGGGAACATTTCTTTTGTAAATGCAACTTAGATAAATGTAGATTTGTTCAAGAAGTTTTTAATCTGATGTCCATGAGTAAACTCTAGAACTATAAAACTCCTGAAACAATATGC
Organism: Ailuropoda melanoleuca; assembly: GCF_002007445.2. Lineage (NCBI taxonomy): Eukaryota > Metazoa > Chordata > Mammalia > Carnivora > Ursidae > Ailuropoda > Ailuropoda melanoleuca. Next base: position 63,114,953 of record NC_048219.1, on the reverse strand, counting down.
AAAATTATGTATACATATGTTCTATGTACAGAAAATAATCCATAGCTCTTTATCACACCCTCAAATATGTCCATAGTCCAAAAAGTTAAGAAGCTTATTAGATAAGTGTGAATTACCCTTTTACATTTCTAAAATTCCACATAAGTGATTTTTAGCTTAACTAATTAATTTCTTATATTACAGTAGATATAAAAGATAATTACAAAATAATAAATGAAAGAGGTTGGCATACAGTACCAAGAGATGACAGCTTGTCAGCAAAGAAGTTGGAGAAAAATTGTATTAAAAAAAATGCAAGAACTCGAAATGGACAGTAGTCTACAGACATTTAGTAAAAAAAGGGAGCTCTATACTCTTCAAGATTTTGTTGAGGTGCTACTAAATATTTCAGCATGGTATAATAGCTGATGTATGTAATGATAACCCTGAGACAACCAGAAAAATTTTAAATAACAAGAAAATATATATTTTATTTTATTTAAAGAAAATATATATTTTAGAAAATTTCTACCAAAAAGAATTTTTTGTTTTGTTTTAAAGTTTCAGTACTTGGTAAAGATAAATTCCACTCTTATTTATTTAACAGCAACACTCATTATTTCTTGATGCTAGGTGAATGAGGCATTAGTATAATATAATAAATATTTAAGGGTTTGAAAATTTTAATTATTATATAAATAATCCAAAGCAAAAGTTTTCCACTTTCTTTTCCACTTTCAAAATTTTAGAACAGGCTTTAAACCCACCAGTTTTCCCAGAAATATTTCACTGTCTTATTGCAGAGTTATTGAGAGCAATCAACTCTGAGATTGGAAATAAAGCCAAAGCAAGGATTATGCAAACATAATACTAAACTTTTCGAACATGACGGCTGAGACTCTCTGGCCTCTACCAATGTAAAAAAAACAAACAAACAAAAAACAAAAAACCAATGGTAACAGGGGCAGTACAAGAAATCAAAAAAGTGCTATATGAGCTGAGAAACCAGGGTCAGGATCATTTACATGAAGTGACATTTACATGTAGCACCAGAAGCACCTTTTAATAGTTGCTTCAAAAAATTAGTTTCCTTTCTTTCTATCTGAAGATATTTTAATTTTAAAACAGATCCAAGCAGATATTTTAACTAATATAACTTTTGGGAGAGAAAAACAAAATTGTAGTTCCAGAAGGGAAAGAAGCAATAGTGGGACCAGAGAAATTGGAAAAACCCTGGTTCACGAAGAGAAGATATCATGGAACTAGGGTATTTCTTTCTTATGAAGTTTAATCATTTTGCTCCTAAGCTTCTTATTAGTATTTGGGACTTACTTTTCCTCCTAAATGTGCCTGTTAGCTATAATCAAGAAGAAGTTTTGTCTAGAAGTCAAAGGGTGAAAGTAATAAAAGGAACAAGCAATTGAAACAGAAAACAAGATCATCAGTGGGAGCAAGGACTGGAGAGCAATTGTTGGGAGTTTTGAAAGAAAAGGCCGAAGCATAAAAGAGTCTTCTACAAAAGTTAGTAATGTGATTGTCAGGCAGCAGGTCCCTTAAGGGGCCACTTAAGGATGAAATTATGAATTTAAAGTAAGACTGGTCAGTGTGCTTATATTTTCCTCCAGATTCTCTAAAGATGCAAGCATGGAGTAGCATGAGTTAGATTCTTAGTGCTGTGTAGAAAAAAGTAAGAGAGAGGTAAGAGAGTTGCCAGTAGATATAAATCATTGATTTTAATGACTGACTAGAATTTAAACTGGGTAAAGAAAGGAGAGGACATCAAGGAATGAAATAGTGGTGGAACTGATGAATTAAGTCCTGGTGAGATCAAAGCACTGCTGAATTTGGGGTATTAAAGGGAATCAGGTGATAACAGAGGTATAGATGCCTAATATTCAGATTACGGAAAAACTGGAGATATCAGAAATGATAAGATCCAGAGTAAATCACGTGAGTGAGTGGCTGAGGCATGTCAGAACTCAAGATCATTAGAGGAGAGGAATCTTTAAAACGAGAAGCTAACATCTCAGAAGGATCAGCTAACAGATACTGAAATCCTCAAGAATAACGATGACAGGAGTGGTATTGGAGGAAGCAACAGTACATCACGTGGCCTGTAGGTGTCAGCAACGGTGAGGGATGATATGGTCCGAAGAACAGAGGTTCACATAGTATACTATTCCATATCTCAACCCTGTGGGGTACAAGAACTATGGGAAAAAAATTTTTACTTTAGAGGGCTGCAGGACAGGAAGCAAAGTTCTCAGGGAAGTGTAATATTTCTGTTAAAGCAAGAGAAAAGAAGTAGGGAATATAGAGAATGTCTTTCAGGATGGACTGTGAATTCTAGAGGACGAGTAGAAGTCTCTCAGAAGTTGGGATAAGCTAAGAGAAGGAAACAGTACACGTGGTGAAGTTTTGGGGAATTAGTATCAGTTTGGGGAATAGTATGAGATGACTGTTGACCTGGAAATACACAGCTTCCTGTGGTGTCCAGCATAAGCAAGGATAAAGTTATTATGTAACTATTCAAGTAGACACTGGTGGTGAGGCTGTTGTGTGGGAGACACCAGTCAATGGAAGATAGAAGGTCTAAAGAACTGTGATCTTAGGGGAGCCTGGGTGGCGCAGTCGTTAAGCATCTGCCTTCGGCTCAGGGCCTGATCCCGGCGTTATGGGATGGAGTCCCACATCAGGCCTCCACTATGAGCCTGCTTCTTCCTCTCCCACTCCCCCTGCTTCTGTTCCCTCTCTCGCTGGCTGTCTCTAACCCTTCAAATAAATAAAAAAAATAATAATAAAATCTTAAAAAAAAAAAAAGAACTGTGATCTTAGTCTTAAACACTGGGCAATCCTCTTGATCCAGTTGAGAGAGCTGACATCTAGAAAAGCAAGTTGCTACTCAATACACACGCCTGATCTTTACTGGGGAACCTGGGGACATATGGTTTTAATTCAAGAGCCTAAGTTAATTCTTGACTCCTGTTGGTAGCATGGTGGGCTAATTATGAGTGTATTATTAATTACATAAACTCTTGCTGACAAACCATAAGAGGTCTTGGGAAGCTGAGGAATGCTTTCAGCTTATGGGTCCCTTTCTTAACCAATTAAATATTGACTCCTGGGCTCGGCTCGGCCAAATTAAATCAGAATCCTTACAGGTGAGACCTAGGCATCAGTACTGTTTAAATAAATAATCAGTACTTTTTAAATAAAGCTCCTCAAGTAATTTTAATGTTCAGTTAAGGTTCAGAACCACTGTTGTATTCCATTAAGTTACTCTTTCCCATAAACAATTAGACACTGTGCCACCCAGGCGCCCCTAATGGGTCCCTTTCTTAACCAATTAAATATTGACTCCTGGGCTCGGCTCGGCCAAATTAAATCAGAATCCTTACAGGTGAGACCTAGGCATCAGTACTGTTTAAATAAATAATCAGTACTTTTTAAATAAAGCTCCTCAAGTAATTTTAATGTTCAGTTAAGGTTCAGAACCACTGTTGTATTCCATTAAGTTACTCTTTCCCATAAACAATTAGACACCATAAAAGTTTTCAATGAGTACACCTTTGCCTAAAACTTTTAGTACTAGTCACAATTTAATATAACACTACAGTTGCTGAGTGCCTATGAGGTAAAGGGAACTATGCTAATTGTTGTGGGAGGACCCCATAATAAACCAGAAATTATTTTGGCCTTAAGCACTTGTAATACAATAGGAGGATAAAGGATATTAACTATAATACAGGGGCGCCTGGGTGGCTCAGTCGTTAAGCGTTTGCCTTCGGCTCAGGGCGTGATCTCAGCGTTCTAGGATCGAGCCCCACATCAGGCTCCTCCGCTGGGAACCTGCTTTTTCCTCTCCCACTCCCCCTGCTTGTGTTACCTCTCTTGCTGGCTGTCTCTATCTCTGTCAAATAAATAAATAAAAATCTTTAAAAAAAAATAAAAAAACTATAATACAAAAAAAGCATAAAGAAGGATCTAAAAGTACAAACAAAATGCTAATAAGAACACAGGCTGTGAAGAAATTAAATCCTTAAGCAAATGCTTCACTTAACATTATCTGATACTGAAATTCAGGTAACTACTGATGTTGAAATAGGAAGAAAAAGAAAAACTAACATATTCATTTTACCTGGCAGTACCAGTAAGCTCAATAACTTTTTGCCTTTTCAGATCTGCTTCATGCGTGGCTGCTTCACATTTCTCCTGCATTTTTCTCAACTTTTCAGCTGAACTTTCCCTTTGTTTTTGAAGCTCTTGTTCCAGTTTCGATACCTTGTAAAAATAATTTTCATTAAGTATTTTAAGTTCAGTCACATCATAACATTCTTTGGAAGAAAAATATTTATATAAATATGTAGTCTAGCCTCTCATTCAGTTTCAAGATGTATTATAAAACTCAAAGTACAGACCAGGAAGTAAATGTTTTGGAAATAAAAAAGCAAAACTTAACTCCGTATAAGATATTTCATTCATATACATATTTATAGAAGTAGCCACATCATAACACTAAAATAGGATTTACAAGAATTGAACAAAATAATGGTAATCGTTCCCCTTTTCATTATCCCCATTTGAAATGTTTTCTTCACTTGTCAAACGATGTTGCTTTCCTTCTTCACAAACTGGCTCATTCAGTGAAGGATTTCTAAATTCCCAACTGCCCTCAAATGTTACCATTTGTAGTTGCTCCTACTCATTATTTCCTCTGTTCTCCTACAGTGACGGAGGTATTTTTCCTCTTCTTATATAAGTCAAATTGCTTCACTGGTGTTCTGGATTCATTTTCTCAGGAACCTATCCACTTTTCCAGGAACTCCCACTATTGACTATCTACTACTCTCTCCTTCTGGCTTCTTTATATTAGCATTTAAACATGTTCAAGACATTCCCATCGTAAAAGACTATCTATCCATAGCTCTATCTCCCTCCAACCACCACCACCACCCTTTCTTTCCTCCTCTTCAGAGCCCAATTTCTCAGTTTTCTATGCTTGTTGTATCATCTTCTCACTTCTCATTCATTTCTCAACCCAAAGCAATTTAGCCTTTCTACAGAAACTGAGCAATGTCACTAATGACTTCCATGTTGATAATTCTAGTGGACATTTCTCAACCCTCATTTTACTTGATATTGATTTCAGCAGACCATGACACCAATTATCATTCCTAATTTCATAAAATACTTTCTTTGGTTTCTATGTACTGTATCTCACAAACATCTGCCCAAGTCAATCTTTCCACCTCTCATTCTGTATTTTCTCCCTAGTTAATCTCAGCCACTCCATGTTTTCAATGAACATTTACATGACTCTGCTCTTCAAGTTAATCTCTGGCTAATGACTTTAATATCCTCTCTGCTCTTCTAAAACCTCTCACTGAAGAACTGAATACAGATTATAAGTTATTAATACCCACACCTCTAACTCAAGTCCCAAGAATAAAAATAGTACCCAGGTAAAAACTAAAGGGAATCACCAAAAACCCACCCACTCTGTGTTTTACTAAATAGCACACTCATAAACAGAAAGAATCTCAAGATGAGTAATAATCTGAAAGGATCTAACATGGAATCAATACATAGAGGAACATGAATGAAAGGCAGAAAGAGGATACAGTATACCCTGGAAAATTTACTCCAAATACTACAGAAATTTTTAGATATAAACTTCTTTAGACCCTCAAAGAAGTTAAAGACATACAAAAAATCTCTTAAAGATCAAGAAAAACAACACAAAAAATATGAAATATCTGTCTGAAGAATTCAGATGAACTGGTAATGAATGAAAGAGAAAAGATTCAATTCTAGTATAAAATTCCTAGGACTCTTTCATTGGAGTAATAACTTATTTTTAGAAGTAGGTAGTTTCCTCTGGGATTTTTCTTGTAGTGCACTACTTTAGCATTTCTTTAGGGATTAGCACACGTCCTGATCCAAAAACATGACTGAATGAAGAAGTCTAAATTATAATTAAGTTCTACGGATGACAAAATGTGCCCACAGTATTAAAGATGCAGGTTAGAATACACACAAATAGAACTTCACCCATTTTTCAATGTTAACATAGAATATTTCTTATAATATGAAATCTGTGAGGTAAATAGCAATTAATATGACAAAATATTTATTATTGACTTTTACAATTTCTATTTCATACAAGTGCAACTATTCTGACCAATAAGATATACCTGTTTTTCAAGTTTAGTTTGAATGTCTTCTAGCTCTCCGTTTCTAATTGTCTCTTGTTGTAACATTTGCTGCTGTTGTTGAAGAGTATGTTGTAGGATAACATTCTGCTCAGCAGTCTCTTGAAGACTGTGATTTTTTATCTTTAGTTCTTTCTGTAAACAGTATACCTAACAAATATATATATATTTCTCATTAAAATGATATTTCAAATAAAAAGTCATAAAATGTCAAAGCTGTCTTCCTTACTATCTTCCCTTGTCATGTGGGATTAATTCTATTTATGGCTATAGTTTGTTATATGGAAGGGCAGGTTCACTTTTCTGATGGGAGGATGTGTTAGAAGGTCCTGCTTATAAGGCTGACTCTTGGCTGGTGTCTGGGAATGTGGCTTTTGAAACATTCCCTAAGTGAAGAGATTGTTTTGCCTAGCTGTGGCACTGAATAATGCTTTCCTTCTGAGAGTCTGTAATTTTGATCAGCCCACAATAAAAACTCTCAACTTTGAGTCATAAACAGGCTTCTCTGGGCAGAAACACTGCACACATATTGCCACATTTCACTGCTACAGAAAGGAGCATGTTTTATGTGACCCCCTCCCAGAGAAGGGAGAGAACCCAGGAAGCCATAGATTTCTCCACACTCCATAAAATGACTCTTCTTACTGAGAATAAACTATAGCCATAAAAGTACTGCATAAATGTTGGGTCTATTTATTATATTATTGTTGCTACTATTGCTGTTTGTAAAATGATATCTCAGTAAAGCATAAGAATATTCATGCTCCAAAAAACACATAAAGGAATGACAATATCAACTATTTGCTCCAAATATTTAGGACTTGAATATGCTGGTCCCTAAAATTGCTTTAAAAGATACCTTTAAAATTATCTGGAAGTACCTATTAAGAAGGAAAAAAATTCCTTTGTCCTAGTAATCCAAATCCAATTAAGTCTGCCCAAAGAAATTATTTAAAAAATCATATTAATGCAGCAAAATTTAACATTTATTTTATACTATTCTTTATGTGATCCCAAAAGGGGAAAGTTTAATAAATGATGATATATCAATCTGATTTAAAATGATGCAACCATTTAAAATCATAATTTAAGAGGCAGTAGGAAATACAATATTTTACAAAATGAAATTAAGTGGAAAAAGCCTCCCAGAATTACATTTAACATAATTATGAAAAACATTCAGGCAAATAGAAAACTGAAAACTTAAGTATTAGAAAATGAATTGCAGGTAAATCTTTAAAAAATATCTTATTGTTGCTTACATAATAACTATTTTTAACATGAAGGAAAATAAAAGCCATTCCTTAAAAGCAAAAAAATCTTTCCAATACATATTCCAGAAGAAAGGAATTTTAAACTGCTAAGAAATAGTGGAAGAAAACACTAACTTGGTCCTTTTTCCTAATTATCCAGCAGTTGAACATTCAGCAGAATCATGAAGGGCTGAGGGGCCAAATATTCTTTGCTCATAATGAGAAGCTCTTAAGTTTCACATTTCTTGGGCACCTAGGTGGCTCAGTTGGTTAGGCAACTGCCTTCGGCTCAAGTCATGATCCTGGAGTCCCAGGATGATGCAGTCCCGCATCCGGCTCTCTGCTCAGGAGGGAGTCCGCTTCTCCCTCTGACCCTCCCCCATCTCATGCACGCTCTCTCTCTCTCATGCTCTCTCAAATAAATAAAATCTTTTAAAAAAAAGTTTCACATTTCTTCATTATATGATGACACTGTAAACTTGGAGAACTTAAGGCAACTAAACAATTTCTTATTCTATTATGATAGTCCTTTTTGATGCTAATCTGCTTAATTTTGTCTACATGAAAATAATTTATTTAGTATAAACATGTATCAGTACCCCGTTTTCTTTTTTTTACTTGCTAGCCTCCAAGAAAACTGCAGATCACACTCAGTACAGTAGTTTATTTTACACAGAACTGACTTGCCTGCAAGACAAATTTAAATACTATTTTCTTTTTTGGAACATCTTGTCTTATACTTACTTTGCTAGTCAAAGAAAAAAATGGACAAAATATTAAGATAAAACAGAAGAAAAAAGAAGATAAGCCTTAACCAAAACACCAAGAAACTGTACCACATAATAAACAATAAAAAATTTATATCAGCAACCTGGCCACTGGCAAAATAATTTCAATTAAAAATATTGAGTATCAACCTGCATCTATCCAATTTAAAGTGGCATTTTATTGCACTACCCTTTAACTTCCACTTGACTTTAAAATATAAGAAATAGTTTTTACATTATATTCTCTACTAAGTTATTATATTCAGAGAATAAAGTTTTCCTAAAGGATTCATCATTTTATAATTAGGGTCAAGAAAAAAGTAGAATTTACACTATAACATCTACTTGACAATTAACTTTATCTAGATTAATCTATATCTGAAGGAAAAATACTCTCACAATTATTACAGAAAATAAAACATAAGCCAGGGGTCCCTGGGTGGCTCAGTCAGTTGAACGTCTGACTCTTGGTTTTGGCTCAGGTCATAATCTCAGATTTGTGAGACCGAGCCCCCAGTTAGGTTCCGTGCTCAGTGAGGAGTCTGCTTGAGATTATCTGCCTCTCCCTCTCCATCTGCCCCTCCCCCTTCTCACATGCTCTGTCTCACATAAAAAATAAAATCTTTAAAATAAATAAATAAAATATAACCCAGAAAAGTTACTGATATGATGATATGATGATGCCAACTTCTCAAAATTTAAGTCTATCAATTTGAATAAAAATATCAATAAAATGATTGATTTTATGCAAAAAAATGTTTAGGTTTATTCACATCTATTTTGTTGTTTATTTTCTCCTATCATGTTAACAACATAATTTTGCATCATACTTTTATCACTTTTTTTTTTAAAAGATTTTATTTTATTTATGTGACAGAGAGACAGCCAGCGAGAGAGGGTACACAGCAGGGGAGTGGGAGAGGAAGAAGCAGGCCCCCAGCGGAGGAGCCTGATGTGGGACTCATCCCAGAACGCCAGGATCATGCCCTGAGCCGAAGGCAGACGCTTAACGACTGCGCTACCCAGGCGCCCCCTTTTATCACTTTTTAAAGCACTTTAATATGGAATTAAAATATTTTCAAAACGATTCAGAACCCCAAAGTTACTATTATTTTAATCATAAATGTACTTACTTCAACATGTAGAAAATAATATTTGCCTAAGGCAAAATTTCAGAGGACCATTTATTAGCTTTTTGTGGTTGATAATCAATATTTAGTTTTTACAACTGGATAACGTCCTACCAGTATGCTCTAGGGTCACTTAATTATTCAGTTAGTATGTGATTTGGGAGTATCTACGGATTTAAAAGATTAAAACATCTTTATAACATCACCTATTACTAAAAGAATGGATGCACTATGACTCAAATCCAATTTTCTAAAACCTAGCTATATGATGAAAACCTCACCAGTCTGATATAATACAGTTGACTCCTGGAACTGCACAGGTACACGCGTGCAGATTTTTTACAGCATAGCACTGTAAACGTATTTTCTCTTCCTTAGGATTTTCTTAATCACATTTTTTTCTCTTGCTTACTGTATTATAAGAAAACAGTATATGATACATATAACATAGAAAATATGTGTTAATCATCTATGTTATGGTAAGGTAGATGTCTAGTCAATAGTAGGCTATTATTCATAGTTAAATTTTTGGGAAATCAAAGGTTATATGGGGATTTTCAACTACATGGCGGGGAGGGGGTTGGCACCCCTTACCTCTGCATTGTTCAAGGGTCAATTGTAATTATATTAACCAGCACTGATATTAAAATTTGCACTAAACACAAGTAACTCAAAAGTGAATAAATGTATGGGGTGGTACTTAAAAAAACAAAGTAAATGTAACTGGATTTTGCTCCATGTTTCTTATCAATATATGTGAAAGAGTGAAAGATAACCTGTTAAGAAGCCAAATACACATGCATTGAGATAATAATTCAGCAGCAATGAAAAGTACAAATCTTTCTAATTTACTTAATTATTCCCTAGTATAGTTGTACATACTTGACTAATACTTCTGATTTCTAATTCAGTTTGGAGCCTAGGTTTATACTTCCAGTTGTTTTGGAAATAATTCTAAGTTCATTTTATGTAAATGCCTACTATCCACCCTAGTCTCTGATGCAGTTTCTAAGAACACAAAGTGTAAAGCTCAACAAACTCTCTTGTTACAAACATTGCTTGTGTCCAGATTCCATCTTTGCCAAGTCCAGGGAAGGCTATCAAAGAAATGTTTAAATAATGTTTGATGAAGTTCATAGTAAAATAAAAATAACATTTCTATTTTAAAAAGTCAAAGTGTCCATAGTTGAGGTAATTTAAATTCCATATACCGCAGTAGAGAAATATGCTGTCTGTCAAAAGATGCTATAAAAGCCTTCATGGAGAGATGTGGAAGGAAGAAGTCAGGACCAATAAAATATTTTTTTTAATCTCTAAACTTATATAATTATATAATTTTGTGATGCACTTAAGTCTGGAGTGCCAGTCAACTACATATTTGCTTTTAGATCTATGCCTGCCTTCCCGCTGCTCTGCTCCAGGTATTGCAGGAAATTCCCTTCTGGATAACAGAAAGATTTAGTTAGTGGGAGGGACCCAGAGCAGTTCTCCTCTGCGGCCTCAGTTTCAATTAGACTCCTTTGTGGACCTCGCTCCACTAGGCAGCCCTGCTTCTGGACTATAATCATAGCATCTTTTTCTGATAGTCTTCTACCCTGATTGCTTATGATAATCTGAGTCACCTTACCATGTTTTGTTTGCTTCTCCCCTCATCCATCACCAGTGTATCTAATTCTCTGCATAAAATTCTCTCCATTTTAAAGATATAGTACAGAATCTATTTTTTCTGGTTGGAACTTTGATACATTCAAGTCAACTTTGATGAACATTTCTGGGGGACTATTTCTAAACATGAATTTAAGGTTTAAAGCTTATATTTAGTTTAAATTTTATTTTTTAATTTTTATTTTTTTTAAAGATTTTATTTATTTATTTGACAGAGATAGAGACAGCCAGCGAGAGGGAACACAAGCAGGGGGAGTGGGAGAGGAAGAAGCAGGCTCTTAGTGGAGGACCCTGATGTGGGGCTCGATCCCATAAAGCCGGGATCACGCCCTGAGCCGAAGGCAGACGCTTAACCACTGTGCCACCCAGGCACCCCTAAATTTTAAAACTGAATTTATTTTAAATTTATATTATAAATTCTAACAAAGAAATAAAGGAATTCTTCGCTAAGGTTATACCTTTGAGCAAACATTCAGTGAATACCTATTATGTTGAAAGCAAAGTGGTAGACACTGAGGATATAGAGATGAATAAGTTAAACTGAGTCATCCATACAGTATCTCAGAAACTCATCTCAAGAAAGAAAGTTGAATTTCTTTTTTTTTTTTTTAAAGATTTTATTTATTTATTTGACAGAGAGAGTGATAGCCAGCGAGAGAGGGAACACAAGCAGGGGGAGTGGGAGAGGGAGAAGCAGGCTCCTAGTGGGGAAGCCTGATGTGGGGATCGATCCCAGAACCCTGGGATCAGGCCCTGAGCCAAAGGCAGACGCTTAACGACTGAGCCACCTAAGCGCCCCAAGAAAGTTGAATTTCTAAACCTAATTCTCAATCCTTCAGACAACCAGAAGGAGCAAAAATAAAGTGAAAAAAATTTGAAGAATTTGATACCTCTAAATCTAAGACAATATTCTAAGTCTTAATCATTTTATATTAGAATTACTCTCTATGATATTAATAATAATTTAATCTCCTGATTCCCCAGAAATAGAAGAATCAGAATTTTAACATGTCATATCTTGTGTTGAACTGAATTAATGTTATAAACAAAGAATATAAAATTGGAATTAATATTTTAATGGAAAGATTTTTTTTTAAAGATTTTATTTATTTGAGAGAGAGAGTGCATACACGTGGGGGTGGGGGAAGCAGAGAGAGAAGCAACTCCCCACTGAGGAGGGAGCCTGATGAGGGGCTTGATCTCAGGACCCTGGAATCATGACCTGAGCCCAAGGCAGAAGCTTTAACCAACTGAGCCACCCAGGCACCCCTTAATGCAAAGTTTTTTTTTAATAGCTACATAAAGATGTACTTTTAAAGAATCTTAAAAATACTATCTCAAAAACAAATCACGTGAAAAATATGTTTTCTAACAAAAATGCTAATTTACCTCTTCAGATTTCTTCTTTAGCTGTTTTTCAAACTTCTCCTTATTTCCTTCTAATTGATTCAAATGCAAGGCAAGTTCTTCCTTACAAATTTCCAGTGCTGAATCTAGTTGTCTGACCTACGCAGGAGAAAAGCAAAAAAAGAAAAATCAACTAATATTAATGAATGCTTATTATATGGTCAATATTTTACAGGTTTATCTCCTAATGTTACCTAGCTGCTTCAAACTGAATACACAGCCCAACTTATACACAAAATGCTACTACAGAAAAAAGTTATTTGGAAAACTAATATTTCATTGCAAATTAGGAAATCAGAGGCTGGAGTCCTGAAGAATAAACAGAACATGAGCAAGTGAAGAAGGGCATTCCAGGAAGAGGGAGTATGTCCAGAGACAAGACAATGTGAAAAAGAATGGTGCGAAGTTGGCAGTTCAGGGTGCAAAGAGTATTAATTTATAGGGGATGGGTGTTTGGGAGTTTAGATTGGAAAGACAGACTGGGGCCACTGTCAAGACCTGTAGACCAAATGCCTTAAAACATTTACCTGAAATAGTAAGCAACATTTAAGCCTATTTCTTAAGTTCCCTTAATCAAGAAAAATAGTAAAGTGAGTACAAACTAGTGTACTGTGCTAATCATGCTATGGTGTGAATATTCTGAATGTGCTGAAGTCACTAAGAAAATGAAAATGTTTTTGTTAGCTAGAAAAAACACTTAGGAGGCTGCATTTGCTTTGAAATCAGTGAAAACATTTTCAGAAAGGCAGCACTGTACCTTGGTGGAAGTGTTCACATAGCTGCAAATGCTTTACACCACCTTAATATTAAAGAGCAAATGAGCAAAGAGCAACACAAGTTCAGCTAATTTTTTTCACAAAAATTAGTTCAAGGGCCACCATTTGCACACATGCTCCATATCCCTTCTGTCAAAAAGATGCTTGTCTTGCTTCTTCCTTTGTGTAACTTTGAGCTTCTCAGGAGTGTTTTTTTCCCCCTTCATCCAGTAACATTCTCATAAGTCATCTTAAAGGCGTAAAAGAAATCTCAAGATGAGAAAAAGAGAAAAATGCTCCCTCGTGCAGATACTACTGAGTCTATATCATGAAATTATCTTTGCAACTCTTATTTCCAAATAGAGAATCTTGAGTTTTCAAAGATTGTCCCTATAGCCTGTGAATATAACCATTAACAGCTAAAAATTTAGTTGGTAATTTTGAATTTTTATCCTTGTTAATAGTTACTCTAGTAATAATTTTTAAATTAATATTTGTTTTATGAAAGGTATAAATACTTACAAGTTTCCTTTGTTTTTTTTCTGAGGGTTTTTTTAGTTTTCTTTCTTAACCATGAGAATGAGCACTGGCACATGTATCATCTCCCACACAGAGAAAAAATAAAATCTGTGACTGTCAGAATATCACACCTGATAATTAATAATGCAAAAACTAATTCAGGTAAGATTCATCACTACATGTTAAAACCACTGGTTACAGGCTGTTGAGGAGCAGTACATTCACATGGCCTGAAAGAATCACTGCACATTTTATTAATTAAGAGGAAAAAAATGTGCCCTTCACGTGGTAAGATCCGGCAGTAATCAGCTTAGATAAAGTGCCAATATTGGCAATGCCAGTTATGGGGTAGTCTGACACATGCTTCCTGATGGGAGGCAAAAGAACACCGTATAACTCATGTGGTGCCCTAGCTGACCCAGACTTTTCAGAAGATTCAGTATCAAGAGAACAGAAGGAGAGAGTGAGTTTAGGGAAACCTAAAGTGTCAAATGCAACATGTAATTATAAATGAATCCTAGATTGGAAAAAGAACAAGAACAAGCTGAAGGAGTGTTTCTCAAGGTTTTAATGCGCATACAAATCAGCCGGGCACCCTATCGAAATACAGATTCTGATTCAGTAGAAGGGCAAGGATTAGGGTGAGGTAAGACAGGAGACATGGGCTCAAAATTTAAGGAGACACTCTCAGGGTCATGCCAAGTGCCAATGCTACACTTATACAACCCTGAGAGTAAGCCTCTCCCTAAACTTTGCACCAGAAGCAATTCACTTCCTTCACCTTCGTCCCAATTCTGCTCAGTAGGTCTGGGGTATAGCTGAAATCCTGCAAGTCAAACAAGTTTCTAGGTGATGCTGATGTTGCTAGTCCACAGATCATGCTTTGAGTAGCAAGGCTATAAAGAACAACTTTAAATAACTGGAAAAATTTCAGTACGGACTGGGTATTGAATGATGTCACTGAATTAATTTTTACTTTCTCCGGTGTAGAGTGGTGTAGTCACATAGGAGAAAGTTTCTGGTCACAGGATATACAAGTTTAAATATTAAAGGTGTAAAGTGTTATGACATCTGCAACCTTCTCTCAGGTGGTCTGGCAAAAAGGAAATGTGTATGTATGACAGTAGGTCAGTGCATGCACAAGTGGGCATGTGTGTGCACGTGTGTAGGGAGAGATGAAAGGAATGTAGCTACAGTTTAACAGACAGTAAATCTAGGTAGAGGGTTCACAAATGTTCTCTGTACTATTCTTTCCATTTTTTGTAGGTTTGGAATTTTTAAAAATAAAATTTAATTAAAATTAATAAATCAATTTTAAAAATAATAAAACCCAAAACATTTACCACTCTGTTGGATTTATTATTTGAACAACGGGTTTGAGAGTCTACATCTCATCTGGATAAACATCATCCACCTCATACAAACCACTTATAAATACACATGTATATATATGGACATAAATGAATGAAATGAAAACAAAGACACTGCTTTGCTGAACCAAAGAACGTCCTCAGGAGTATAGTCTGGGGGTAACCAGGTGTGGGCTCTAGTATACCTATCTTCAACAAAAGCAGCTAAGTTCTTTTATGTTCTTTTTCTCCACTTACGACTTTCTTTGGGAAAAGAAAAAAATCCAGAGTGGAATATAAAAGCAAAACAAAACAAAGTAAGTAAACAAAATCTCTAAATCTAATAGGCACCTTCTCGATATTCTATTTAACAACCTATAACATAATTGCTTTAATTTATTGGTTTCTTGTTCCTGTTCATTGTTTTCCCATCAATCTTCTAGTTCTCATTAATCATATTTTCATAAGTGATGTTACTTTAAATTAATTCTTATAACTCTCCTGCAGATAGAAAATTCAAAATTTTTGTGATTTCATTAATTATATTTGTATTTCCTTTGTTAATGGTTGAATTGACTGCATTTTTCAAGAATTTATCGATTGTAAGGATATATTCTTTGATTGGTTACTTTAAAAAAAATCATTTTTAAAAAAATATTTTATTTATTTATTCAACAGAGATAGAGACAGCCAGGGAGAAAGGGAACACAAGCAGGGGGAGTGTGAGAGGAAGAGGCAGGCTCACAGCAGAGGAGCCTGATGTGGGGCTTGATCCCATAACGCTGGGATCACGCCCTGAGCCGAAGGCAGACGCTTAACCGCTGTGCCACCCAGGTGCCCCAAAAAATCATTATTTTTTATGCAAAGAACAAATAGAGGTACATAGAGGGACACAGCCAAAGTCAAGAAGGGAAGGTGGTAATGACATAATCAGGAAGAAGCTAGATTTCAAACTTCAATTTCATCGCTACAAATATCCTGTATGTTAGGTTTAGTATAGCTTGAGTCATAGGAATGTTGTTTCCATATTTCTTCCTCATTTTGGTATTTGCCCCAATAACATCAAACCTAAAGCTACTAAGGGAATAAAACCCAATAACATAATTTCTTCTCTTACTGATTTTAATATCTGGTTATTAACATATGGAAATAAAACTACTAGATGTGTTAGGCAGTTTAATAAAAAACAGGAGTTAAGTTGCAATATAGATTTTATTTAATGAAATTACTTCATGCCTACAACTTTTATAATGATTTTTTCATGTTAATGATCTTAGAGGTTATTTTTACATGAAGAAATGAATTGACATGGCATTAAATGTTAAGTTCTGGAGAATACTATATGAAAGTTATGGATAAACATATAATTGTGTTTACGTGGGCATACTTGGTAACAAAATGGATTAAAAACAGAGTACTAAGCATAAATAACACTGGATTTTTAAAATATTCCTTATATTCAAGCCACATATGACAGAATAAACATGCTGGTAATAGCATGTTTGGACCTATTTTTAACACTAAAAATGCAAAGGAGATTATATTGAATACATAGTAAGTACTTATTAAACTCTGAGTAACTGAGTATGTGCTAAGCAGTATAGGTACCTCATTTCATGTCCTCCTCATACTGACCCTCCTCCAGAGTATTGTTATCTGTATTTTACTGATGAAAAAGTTAAAGTTTAGAGACTTAAATAACCTAGCCAGTGTTAAAGTTAACTAGTAAGCACTCTGAGATCAGAACTGAAACTCAAGTCAACTTAGCTCCAAAACCCATTCTTTTGACCATGAAGACTGAGTAGCCACAAAACTGTTATTTCATCTGGAAATTCTGATTTTACCCCCTAATTAATCTTATAGCAGAACTGGTAAAAAGAAACAAAACTCAACTGCTTGTAGATTCATCTCCCTTTGCTTCCTCTGTTAATTCTTTACTGGTAATGTTAATAAGTAGTTACAGTTAAAAAAATATTTTTGTTAAAAAAGAAAACTTTCTTAAGGCAAAAAAAAAAAAAGAGGTTAGACAATCCACAATCCACAAACCAGATTATCAACGATCAAATAATCAAGATTATAATTCACAATGAAGAAAATATACTTACAGAAACTAAGTTCACTGATTCAGGTAAAATCTTTACCTGTGAGTTTTTATCTAAATGATTTTTACAATTTATAGAGAAAAGTATAAAAGCTACAGAATGTCTCTATTAAAAAAAAAGTTTTAAAAAATTAGCATACTAGCCTTGATTGTTTCTTCAGATACTTGGTTCTGTAGTGTTCTCAAAGCTTCATCTTTCTTCATGTTTTCCTTTTCCATCTCCTGAAAACACACAGATTGGTAGCAAAAATATGAGTACATGTATAAATATTTTAATTTTAGCATGTATAAATATTTTAATTTTAGCAAAATGAGCTGTTAAGCAACTGATTTAAGAAGAATTAAAGGTAGGTTATAGGGGTGCCTGGGTGGCTCAGTTGGTTAAGCATCTGCCTTTGGCCCAGGTCATGATCCCAGGGTCCTGGGATTGAGCCCTATGTTTGGCTCTCTACTTAGCGGGAGCCTGCTTCTCCTCTCCCTGCTGCTCCCCCGGCTTGTACTCTCTCTCTCTGTCAAATAAATAAATAAATAAAATCTTTTAAAAATTTTTTTTAATTAAAAAAAAAGTAGGTTATAGAAACATAAGTATTAGTCAGCTTTTTAACAGCACTTTTAGGGGTGCCTGGGTGGCTCAGTCGGTTAACTGTCTACCTTCAGCTCAGGTCATGATCCTGGGGTCCTGGGATCGAGCCCTGCATTGGGCTCCCTGATCAGCAGGGAGTCTGTTTCTCCCTCTCCCTCTCCCTCCCCACTTGTGCTCTCTGTTGCTATCTCTGTCTCTCCCAAATTAAATAAAATCTTTTTAAAAAAAAATAAATAAAATAAACAGCACTTTTACAAAGATGATTTTACCCCTTTGCTTTCCGTCAAGAGTCTGTCTAGTGATTCAAGATGATGTTGTTTACATATTATATCTTGCTGCAAAATGGACATAGTGTTTTCTTGTTCTTTAAACTGTTGGTCTTTTTTCTCTAGTTGAGATTCAAGCTAAACATAAAAACACGATTTATTAAATTTCATATGATTTTTAAAAAAATCATGAAACATAAATATACAGAAAAGAATATAATTATCCTATGTTAAATTACTACTGAAATTACATAGATTTTTGCACTTTGCCAAATTTCCTTCAGTTTCTCTCCCTTGAGAGAAGAGATGAAATCACATGGCCAGGTCTTATCTCTCATCAACACAGTTGATTTCCTCCCTCATCAATACAGCTGACCCTTGGCCAACACAGGTTTGAATTGCACAGGTCCACTTATATGAGGATTTTTTATAGTATAGTACTGTAAATGTATTTTTTTCTCTTCCTTATGATTTTCTTAATTACATTTTCTTTTCTCCGGCTTACTTTATTGT
The DNA here is from genome assembly GCF_002007445.2 of Ailuropoda melanoleuca. Lineage (NCBI taxonomy): Eukaryota > Metazoa > Chordata > Mammalia > Carnivora > Ursidae > Ailuropoda > Ailuropoda melanoleuca. Next base: position 63,096,454 of record NC_048219.1, on the reverse strand, counting down.
AAGAATACACTATATGATCCATGTAACATACAAAATACGTATTATCTGACTGTTTTGTTATCAGTAAGGCTTCTGGTCATGAGTAGGCTGTTAAGTTTTGGGAGAGTGAAAAGTTAGATGAGAATTTTCAGCTGTGCAGGGGGATTGTGCCCCTAATCCCTAAGTTGTTCAAAGGTCAACTGTACTATGCTGAAATCTGTATCATTCTCTGGTATGTTTCTCACACATGTTTTTTGTGTATACTACATACGTAGGTCTACAAATAATATGTAATGTATTTTTGTTTTGAAATTTTACACAGGCAATATCAAAACATCTGCAAGTTTTAACGACTTGGTTTTTTTTTTTTACTCAATATTGTTTTAGATACTTATCACTGGATATTTATCCATGTATCCATATGTGGATTTAGTAGTGCTTTTTCTAACAACAAACTACACTTTGTCTTCTCTTTTACTCAAGAACATTTCATATTCTATTTTTCATCATCCCAGCAATGTTACAATATATCCTGTGTACATGTCTCTTTATGTATTAGAGTTTCTTCAGAATAGATCACCTAGAAGTGGACTTTCTGTTTGTAGGATATGCACATTTCCAATTTCATTAGGTTTCTCTTCAAAGTGCATCAAAATTTATGCTTATATTAGAAATGTATAAGCTTCTCACTCCCACAATTTCAACAACTGGTGTTATCAAAATTTCAAAATACCTTTGTGAAGATAAAATAGGAAATTACTGATATGTGTATATGCATATATGTGCACATTACATACAAATGTGCAAAAATTATGGGAGATATATATAACACACACATACATACATATATAATAAAAATTTGGCAGAACAAGGTTAACTACAAAATATTAAAACTAAGGAACTCTGAAAACACTCAAATGAAAATAATCAAATAACAAATTAGAGGAACATAACAAAGATGGAAGAAAAGTGAACAGAGCCTAAAGGACCTGTTGGACACCATCCAGTAGACCAAAATGCAGATCATGGGAAAAGAGGAGAGGGAAAAAGGGACGTTGAGAATATCTGAAGAAATAACAACTGAAAATGTCTAAATTTGGGGCACCTGGCTGGCTCAGTTGGAAAAGCATGCAACTCTTGATCTTGGGGTCATGAGTCTGAATCCCATGTTGGGTGCAGAGATTATATAAATAAATAAAAACTTTAAAAAATGCCTAAATTTAATGAAAGACATGGATATAAACATCTAAGAATCTCAACTCCAAGAAAGATGAACTCAAAAGGGAACCACATGAAGACACACTATAATCAAAACTTTCAAAAGAAACAGAATCTTGAAATTGGCAAGAGATAAGTGACTAACCACATACAAGGATCCACAATAACATTACAAGCAGATTCTCATCAGATACTTTGGAAGCCAAAAGACAATGTGTTGATTTACTGAAAAGAAAAAAAATGTCCTACCAAGAATGCTACTATCTGGCAAAACTGTTCTTCCCAAGTGAGGCAGAAATTAAGACATTCCCAGATAAATAAATCCTGAGGGGGTTGTGACCACCAGATATGCCCCACCAGAAATGCTCAAGGAAGTTCTACAAAGTGAAATGAAAGGACGCTAGATAATAATTCAAAACGATGCTGAGAAATAAAACTCTCAATAAAGATAACTGCAAGGATAATTATAAAAGCTAGTATTATTCTAACAATGGTTTGTAATTACATTTTTTTGTTTTCTACAGGTTTTAAGAGTCTAACATATTTAATGAAGAAAAACCAGTTAGTGCAAAATCTAGTATTAATATAAATTTGGTTTGTAATTCCAAGTCTTCTTTTGTACATAATTTGAGAGACTAATACATTTGAATGAATGATTAGCTTATGCTTTAGGGCACACAATGTATAAAGAAATAACTTTGTGACATTAACATTAGAAAGGAGTGAAAATGGAGCTGTGAAAGGACACAATTTTTGTATATTACTTAAGTTAGGTTGGTACAAATTCAAATTAGAATAATAAAACTTTAGAATGTTAAATGCAATATCCATGACAACCACACGAAAAACAGCAAGACAGTATTCACAAAGAGAATGGAAATGAGAAAAGAATTTAAAATTTCACTACAAAAAACAAGCTAAATTCAAAAGAAGACAGTAATGTAGAAAAGAAGGGACAAAAAAGCTATAAGGCATATAAAAAACAAATAGCATGATGACAAAAGTAAGTCAGTCTCTATCAGTATTACTTTAAAGATAAATGGATTAAACTCTCCAATAAAAGACAGAGACTGGCAGAAGATAAAAACACATGATCCAACTACAGGTGACCCTTTAACAATGCAGAGGTTAGGGCAGCTGACCCCATATGCAGTCAAAAATCTGTGTATACTTCTGACTCTACGGAAACTTAACTACTAATAGTCTACTGTTGACCAAAGCCTTACCAGTAACATAAACAATTAATTAATACATATTTTGTATGTTACATATATCATATTCTTATAATAAAGTAAGCTAGAGGAAAAAATATTAATTAAATCATAAAGAAGAGAAAATACATTTACAGTACTGCTGTAAAAAATCCACAAATAAGTGGACCCATATAGTTCAAACTCATGTTGTTCAAGGGTGAACTATATATGCTGTCTACAAGAGACTCACATGAGATCCAAAGACACAAACGTGTTGAAAGTGAAAGGATAGAAAAAGATATTCCATGAAAACAAGTAACCAAAAGAGAGCAGGGGTACCTTCACAAATATCAGATAAAACGCTTTAAATCAAAAAAGGTTATAAGAGACAAAGAAGGACATTATAAAGGTTCAAAATAGTACTGAGATATAATAAAGTTTACTTATGTAATGACAGACCATCAAAATATATGAGGCAAAACTGACAGAATTGAAGGGAAAAATAGACAGTTCTACAAAAATAGATGAAAACTTCAATACCCCACTCCTAATAATGGACAGAAAACCAGGCAGAATATAAGTAAGGAAACAAAGGACTTAACAGAATAAATCAACTAGATCTAATAGACATATACAGAACATTCTAGCCAACAACAGAATACACATTCTTCTCAAGCGTGAAGGGGACATTTTGCAGGACAGAGCATGTTAGGTCACAAATTGAAGTCTCAACAAAATTAAAAGGACAGATATCATTCAAAGTATCTTCTCTAACCACAACCAGATAAAATTGGAAATGAATAATGAAAGGAAAATTTAAAAATTCACAAGATTGTGGCATTAATTAAACAACAGATTTTTAAACAATCAATGAATCAAAGAAGAATTCACAAGGGAAATTAGAAGATAATTAGGAGACAAATGAAAACAAAAACACCACTTACCAAAACTTAAGAGACAGAGCCAAAATGGGGCTAAGAGGTAAATTTACAGCTATAAATGCTTACATTAAAAAACAAAAAAGATCTCAAGTCAATAATTTAACTTCAAAACATAAGGAACTAGAAGAAGAACAAGCTAAACTCAAAGCTAGCTGAGGGAAAGAAATAATAAAGATTACAGTAAAAATCAACAAAACGGAGAACAGAAAACAATGAAGAATATCAATGAAATGAAAAGTTAGCTCTTAGAAAAAATAAACAAAATTGACAAATCTTTAGCGGAGTAGATTAAAAAAACAGAGAACTCAAATTACCAAAATCAGAAATGAAAGTGGGGATAGCACTGCCAATTATACAGAAACAAAAGAGATTGTAAGAGAGTACTATGAATAACTGTATACCCACAAATTGAATAATCTAAATGAAATGGACAAATTCCTAGAATTACAAAACCTACAAAGACTATATATGAAGAAATAGATCATCGGAATGACCTAAAACTAGTAAGAGGTTAAATCGGTAATCAAAACGTTCCCAACAAAGAAAAGCCCTGAACCTGATAGCTTCACTAGTGAATTCTACCAAATATTTAAAGAATATCAATGTTTAGGGGCACCTGGGTGGCCTGGTCATTTGAGCATCCGACTCATGATTTCTGCTCAGGTCATGATCTCATGGGTCATGGGATCAAGTAACATATCGGGCTGTGTGCTCAGTAAGGAGTATACTTGAGATTCATTCCCTCTGCCCCTCCCCCACCCTCTCTTTCTCCCTACCTCAAATAAATAGAATAGAATAAAAAATACCAATCTAGGGGCGCCTGGGTGGCTCAGTCGTTGAGCGTCTGCCTTCAGCTCAGGGCGTGAACCTGGCATTCTGGGATCGAGCCCCACATCAGGCTCCTCTGCTGGGAGCCTGCTTCTTCCTCTCCCACTCCCCCTTTGTGTTCCCTCTCTTGCTGGCTGTCTCTCTCTCTGTCAAATAAATAAATAAAATCTTTAAAAAAAAATACCAATCTTTCTCAAACTGTTCCAAAAAAGTTGAGAGAACACTTTTTAACTAATTCTGAGACCGGCTTTAACCTGATACCAAAACCAGACAAAGACACTAATGGAAAACTACAGATCAATATCCCTTATGAACATTGATGCCAAAATCAATATAATACTAATAATCCAAATTCAGCAGTGTGGTAAAAGGATTATATGCTATGACCAAGTACAATTTATTCCTGGAATGCAAGGGTGGTTCAACATGTAAAAATCAATCAATGTAATATGCAGTATCAACAGAATGAAGAAAAAAAAAAACACATGATCATCACAAATGATACAGAAAAGTTGACAAAACTCAACACCCTTTCATGATAAAAACACCAACAACCAGGAATAAAAGAAAACTACCTTAACATAATAAAAGCCATATATGGAAAACCCACAGCTAACAACCTACTGAAAACGGTGAAAGACTGAAAGCTTTTCCTCTAAGATCAGGAACAAAACAAGGATGCCCCCTTTCACTTCTATTCAACACAGTACTAGAAGTTCTGGCCAGAGCAATCAGTGTCCATCAGTAGATAAATGGATGAGCAAAATATGTTACATACAGAGAACAGAATATTATTCATTCTTATAAAGGAAGTAAATCCTGCAATATGCCACAACATGGATGAACCTCAAGAACATTATGCTAAGTGAATTAAGCCAGTCACAAAAAGACAAATACTGTATGATTCCACTTACATGAGGTACTTAGGATAGTCAAAATCATGGGACAGAAGAAAGTACAATGATGGTAGCTAGGGGATGGGGGAGGGGATAATGGGAGTATTGTTTAATGAGTATAGAGTTTCAGTTCCGATATTATCCTACATGTCCCTTAGGCTCTGTTTCTTTTCTGAATCTTTTTTTCTCTCTGTTGCTCAGACTGAGTAATGTTCTTGCTCTATGTTTCTTTCTTTTTTTTAAATAATTTTTATTTTGTTATATTAGTCACCATACAGTACATCCCCAGTTTTTGATGCAATGTTCCATGATTCATTATTTGCATATAACACCCAGGGCACCATGCTCTATGTTTCAAGCTCATATTTTTACACACACACACACACACACAGCCAATGGAGTATTATTCAGCCACAAAAAAGAAAAACAGTATCTTACTCTTTCAATCTGCTTTTCCATTTCTTTATGCTGTTCAAGATGAATTTTCTTGGCCTTTTCAAAAGCTAAACAAATTTTCTCATGTTCTGTATTGATATTGGTTTCTAGACTTCTTACCTTTTCATTCTTTTCCTAGAAATACAAAAACGCTTTAAAAGAAAATAATTGAGAACTAGTTTAATGTAAAAGTATATAAGTAAAGCATTGAATTTGTCATACTCTGTTCCTTGAAGAATCACAGTAGTAAATATGTAAAACTTCAAAAATATTTAAACACTTATTGAGAAGACAAAATGGTTATTTTTAAAAACTGTATCAAAATGAAAAGATTTAACTATTTTAAAACACTGAAGAGAGTATCAAAGAAGTATACTATTTCCTTCAATTCTACTAGAATAAAAATTGGAAATTACAGAATACTTGACATATAAGTCTATAAACTTAAAAATACATAAACAAAAAATGAATCATCAGAAAAGTTCAGTAGAATTTATACTTTCCTATTTGGTATGCTGTACAATAATGACACTAAAATAAACATGCTGTCACAAATCAAGTGCCTTAAAGTCACAGTGAATTTGTAGCCAAACAGTAATTTTTACCATAAGCTCCTGTTCTAGTTCTGCATTTTTTGCAGCAATAGAGGAATAAGCAACTATTTTTTCTTCCAGCTGTTTCTCGAGAGTTAAAAGTTGAGAACATTTCTTTGTCATCTGAAAACACATTGAAATAAATTTAAAAAAATTTTTTTAATTACTTTTAAAGATAAGTGACAATTCAGAAGAAAAATAGTGAAGGGAAGATCAGGTATGACAGATTGTTCCATCTATGTAATACATAAGTAGTTTAATTCTTACCCCTATGTCCAAATAGGATTGCATCCTAACCCATTTCTTAAAAGTAGCTGCTAAAGACTGAAATTACGGGTGCTTGGGTGGCTCAGTAGCTTAAGTGTCTTCCTTTGGCTCAGGTCATGATCCCAGGGTCCTGGGATCGGGCTCACATCGGGCTCCCTGCTGAGCAGGGAGCCCGCTTCTCTCTTTCCCTCAGCTCATGCTCTCTCTCTCTCTCTCAAATAAATAATTTAAAAAAAAAAAAGGAAACAACCCATTCAAACCATGCCTGAAGTGCTCCTCAGATATAGGAAAAGAAATCAAATATTTAAAAAATAAAATTTAAAAAAAGACTGAAATTAGTATAATAACATGTTAAAAGTAGCTACTTCTGGTGGTGGAATTATTAATGATTTATTTTCTTCTTTGTCCTTTCTGTATTTTCAACAAGATTGTGCTACTTTTGTAATTTAAACAGTTTATTAATCTCAGTACTAGATAATCTTCTAAGTACGCTGATAGCAAGAATTTAGATGTAGACTGACTAAATTTTCTTTTCCATTACCTATATAAGTTTTTCCTTGGTGTAGGCTACAGATTTTAAAACGAGAAATCAGACATTTTAAAAGTACTCCTATAGGGGCACCTGGGTGGCTCAGTCGTTAAGCGTCTGCCTTCAGCCCAGGGCATGATCCCGCCGTTCTGGGATCGAGCCCCGCATCAGGCTCCTCCACTGGGAGCCTGCTTCTTCCTCTCCCACTCCCCCTGCTTGTGTTCCCTCTCTCACTGGCTGTCTTTCTGTCAAATAAAAAAATAAAATCTTATAAAAAAAAAAAAGTACTCCTATAGACAGCATCAGCCTCAGTTTAAAGTGTGAATATATCATATACACGTATGGTCTTGGTCTATAATTACCTAAAAAGGCATCCTTGTTCTATCCTCAATAGAAATGAAGATCAAATATTCACAAAACACACATTATGCACTTTTCAAAATGTAATCCAAGCATATCTGCATCATTTTCATATGCAGTTGTTCACAAAAGCAGATTCCTGAGCATGACTCCATACCTACTGAATCAGAATCATTAGAACAGTACCCAGAAATCTACATGTTTAACAGGCTTCCCAACCTGTTCTGCTGTTAGCTAACATTCAAAATCCTCTATTATCACTCCTTTTCTTCCAATAACATAATCCAAATTCTTGACTTGTAAATGTGTATTAGCCATATTAACTTATACTTGGAAGAAATAGTAGACTGCAATACATTAGAAGTTCCACCATATTTGAGACCTGTTAGCCACTAGAGTAACTTATTTTTTTTTTTTAAGATTTTATTTATTTAGTTGACAGAGACAGGCAGCGAGAGAGGAAACACAAGCAGGGGGAGTGGGAGAGGAAGAAACAGGCTCATAGCAGAGGAGCCTGATGTGGGGCTCGATTCCATAACGCCGGGATCACACCCTGAGCCGAAGGCAGATGCTCAAGGACTGCGCCACCCAGGCGCCCCAACTTCTTACTTTTAACATAGGTTAAAACTCAAGGGTTTCCAAATATAATTTTAAAAGAATTTATAACTGATGTATAAATATGGACTTACACATACAACATTTATAAAACTCTATAGTACCTTTGTCCTTGTCTCCAAAGTTAGTATACATAAACAGCTAATTCAAGCTTACTTCACTTTCCAGTTTGCTAGAGTTTGAAGCTTTCTCCAGGAGCTCCTCTTGTATCAGCTGAAACTGACTCGTTCTGTGGGCCATGTTAACCTTCAAATCAGAATTCTCAGCTTCTATTTGCATCAACTTAGTACGTAGTTCTTCTATTCCAGAAGCAAGTCTTTGCCTTTCTCTTTCATATTGCTTATTCACAGTATGTTGATTTTGGTCTTTTATTCTTTCCGCTAACAAACATAAAAGGAAAATTGTTCTGTATAAAACTTAAAGAATAAAAACCTATTCAATGTTGAAAGATTTAATCATAAACAAAGTTTAATTTCTCATCTAAAGAATACTAAAGGGAATGGAGAATGAGACACACGTTAAGGAAAATATAATGAAGGAACACGGTAAGTAAAGTACTTTCTATAATTAAGTATATAACAAAGTAGGAATAGATTCTTCTGAATCACTCACTTTTCTAGATCATTCCTTCATACCAGAAAGAGTCCTTCTCTCACTATAAAAGTTCCCATTTTTTGGATAGAAAACATTGAAAAAAAAATCATTGTTTAAAAAAAAGTTGTCCTATTTTCATAAACTTAAGTTGACCATAAAATTTCTCTGGATAACTTGGCATCATTAAGAATATTTTGATGTAGGGGCACCTGGGCGGCTCAGTTGGTTAAGCATCTGCCTTCAGCTCAGGTCATGATCTCAGGGTCCTGGGATCAAGCCCCGCATCAGGCTCCCTGATCAGCTGGGGGTCTGCTTCTCCCTCTCCCTTCTGCCCCTCCACCCACTTGTGTTCTCTCTTTCTAGCCCTGCTTTCAAATGAATAAATAATCTTTTTTTTTTAAAAAGGAATATTTTCATGTATTTTATACAGATGCAAGTTCGAAAGTGAAGACGGAATCTTTCCTAGTCTAAACTAGCTCATGAGAATTCAGTGATGCTTTTTGAAACTACTGAGGGCTATCAAAGATAGTTGTTCCAACACGTCCTTTCTCCACTACAAACATATGAATTTACTCCTACCTAAAAGTGACTGAGCTTTCAGGAGTGCCTTAAAAAGGCATAATGTGTATAATTGCAGGAGAACACACATAGGTATGGAAATATGTAGAGATGCACTATGCCTTCAAGGGAGCTTAAGTAGCCAATTCCTATCAATTCTCCATATCCCTAATATTTCACTTTCTAGTCTATCCATCTATCATTAGCTCTATACTCTTTGATATAAGAGAATTTATAACATATTTATCAACACCTCTAATAACTAGCATTCACTCTGCTAATAATCTCATCACTCATCCCTATTCTCTCTAATCACTTAGCTATCTAATTCTCTCTGCTGTCATTTTTCCTACCACCAGCCAATCATATTCGAAGATAGACCATAACAGTTAAAGATACATACGTTAACCACTAGGGCAAGCATTAAGAAAATAAAGAGATACACTTAACTAATCAATAGTGAAGACAAAAATAGAATACTAAAATACAACTGATCCAAAAGAAAGCAGGAAAGATGAATAAAGGCCATTAGAATAAATAGCAAACAAATACCAAGATGACAGTTTCTCTCTCCCTCTCTCTTTGTCCCCCCACTCTCTCTCTCAAATAACAAATATTTTAAAAAATAATAAATAAAAATGTACTTGACTGAAGTAAAATTTGCTTACAATAAGATGCACCCATTTAAAATATAAAGTTTGATATGTTTTGTCAAATGTTTGGTTTTTTCATAAGTTTATACTTTGTAACCATCACTACAATCAAGACATCTAACATTTCCATCAGAAGACAAACAGCCAACAGACACATGAAAAAATGTTCAACATCACTAATCATCAGAGAAACGTAAATCAAAACCTCAGTAAAATACCACCTCACACCTGCCAGAACGGCTAAAATCAAAAACACAACACTATTGGTGGGAATGCAAACTGGTGCAGCCACTTGGAAAACAACATGGAACTTCCTTAAAAAATTAAAAACAGAATTATTATATGATCCAGTAATTCCACTACTGGGTATATACCCAAAGAAAATGAAAACACTAATTCAAAAAGATATATGCACCCCTGTATTTATTGAATTTATTTATAATAGCCAAGATATGGAAGCAACCCAAGTGTCCATTGGTAAATGAATGAATAAAGAAGATGGGGTGTGGGTGTGTGTGTGTGTGTGTATATAAAATGGAATATTACTCAGCCATAAAAAAGAATGAGATCTTGCCATTTGCAACATGAATGGACCTAGAGGATAGAATGCTAGGTGAAATAAGTTAGACAGAAAAAGACACATACTGTATGATTTCACTCCCATGTGAAATTTAAGAAACAAATGAACAAAGAAAAAAAGACAAACACTCTTAAATATGGAGAACAAACTGGTGGTTGCCAGAGGGTGGGGGAAAGAGTTAAATAGATAAAAGGGACTAAGAGCACACTTGTCAAGAGGAACACTGAGTAATGTCCAGAAATGTTGAATTACTACATCTGTACACCTGAAGCTAACATAACATGCTATGTTAATTATAATTCAACTTAAAAAAACCCAAAACCTGAAAATCATTTCCCTTAGGATCCCTTGTACTCCTTCTCAATTTTCTTTGGGTTTAATTATGTCTTTAATTTTTCTTACAGTGAAAGCTTAGATTATTGATTTTAAACATTTCTTCTTTTCTAATGTAAGTATTTAAAGGTATAAACTTATTTTAGGCAATGCTGTAGCTGCATCCCACTAATTTTTATATGTTGTATTTTCATTTTAGTTACTTCAAAATATCCTATAATATCTCCTGTGTGTGTTGATTTATAAATATTTAGAATTTTCCAGGTATTTTTTTGTTATTAGTAGTGGACGTTAGGTTGTTTTTCTTAACCTAATTCATGAATGAACCTGATCTCAGTTTTTAAAAATGTTTTGAGACTTAGTTTATTGGCCAGCATATGGACTATCTAGATGAATATTCTAAATACATTTGAGAAAATTGTATATTCTGGTGATTATTGTGTACAGTAAATGTCAATCATATTAAACTTGTTTATAGTACTTAAGTCTTCTTTCCCCTTAATGATTTTCTGTGTACTTGTTCTATCAATTACTGAGAAAGTAGTTTTGAAATCTTCAGATATATATGCAGGTTTGTTAATTTATCCTTCTGTTCCTGTCAGTCTCAACTTTGCTTTGTCTGAAATTAATAGTTATTCCAGCTATTTTTTATTGATATATAATTGACACATAACATTGTATTAGTTTCAGGTGTAAGACATAATGATCTCATATGTGTATATATTTTGAAATGATTACCACAATAAGTCTATTTAACATCCATCATCACATATAGTTACAAATTTTGGGGAGGGATGAGAGCTTTTAAGATCTACTCTCTCAACAATTTTCATACATATAATACGATACTGTTAACTAACTATACATTACATCTCCAGGACTTGTTTATCTTAGAACTGAAAGTTTGTACCTTATGACTACATTTACCCATTTTCCCCACCCCTACTTCCTGCCTCTGGCAAACACTAATTTGTTCTCTATGAGTTCGTATTGTTGTTTTGACATTTCATACATAAGTGAGATCATACAGTATTTGTCTTTCTCTGCCTGACTTCTCATTTAGCCTAATGTCCTCAAGGTTCATCCATGTTGTCACAAGTGGCAGGGTGTCTTTTTTATGGCTGAATCATATTTCATTGTGTGTGTGTGTGTGTGTGTGTGTGTGTGTGTGTATTTTCTTTATCCTTTCATCTGTTGATGGATGCTTAGGTTGCTTCCATATCTTGGCTATTGTAAATAATGCTGCAATGAACATAGGAGTGCAGACAACTTTTCAAGATAGTGATTTCAGATGTCGGGTAAATACGCAGAAGTGGAATTACTGCAACATATGGTAGTGCTATTTTTAATTTTTTGAGGAACTTCCATACTGTTTTCCAAAGTGGCTGTACCAATTTACATGCTCACCAATAGGGCACAAGGGTTCCCTTTTCTCCACATCCTCATCAACGCTTATTTCTTATCTTTTTGATGATAGCCATTCTGACAGATGTGGGGTGATACCTCATTGTGGTTTTGATTTGCATTTCCCTGATGATGAGCGCTGTTAAGCATCTTTTCATATGTTTGTTGGCCATCTGGATGTCTTCTTTGGGAAATCACTTATTTAGATCTTCTGCCCATTTTTAAAACATATTTTAGTTACTTTAGAGAGAGAGAGAGAGAGCTGGGGGAGGAGCAGAGGGAGAGGGACAAACGGACTTCACACTGAGTGCTGAGCCCAACTTGGGGCTCTATCCCATGACCCTGAGATCATGACCTGAGCTGAAATCAAGAGTAAGATGCTCAACTGACTGAGCCAGGTGCCCCATCTCTGTCATATTTTAATTGAATTTTTTTGTATTGAGTTGTATGAGCTTTTATGTATTTTGGATATTAACTCCTTACCACATATGATTTACAAATGTTTGTCTTTTCTTTTGCTGGATAGAAGCTTTTTAGTTTGATATAGTCCCACTTGTTTATTTTTACTTTCTTGGTTTTGATTTTGGTGTCAAATCCAAAAGAAAATCATCACCAAGACTGATATCTAGGAGTTTTCTCTTGTATATTCTTCTAGAAGTTTTATGGTTTCAGGTTTTATATTCAAGTCTGTAATTCATTTTGAGTTTTTTTTAAATAGTATTTTTAAATTATATTACATTAGTCACCATACAGTACATCCGTAGTTTTTGATGTAAAGTTCCATGATTCATTACTTGCATATAATACCCAGTGTACCATGCAATACGTGCCCTCCTTAATACCCATCACCAGCCTATCCCATTCCCCCACCCCCCTCCCCTCTGAAGCCCTCAGTTATTCTATTTCATTCTTTTGCATATGGCTATTCAGTTTTCCTGACACTGTCTACTGAAAAGACTATCCTTATCCTATTTAATGTTCTTATCTCCTTTGTTGTAAATTAATTGACCCCATATACACAGGTTTATTTTTGTGCTCTCTATGCTGTTCCATTGATGTATATGTCGGTTATTAATGCCAATACCATACTGTTTTGATTACTAAAGCTTTGTAATATAGTTTGAAATTAGGAAGTGTGATGCCTCCAGCTTTGTTTTACTTTCTCAAGATTACTTTGGCTATTTGGGGTCTTTTGTGGTCCCATACAAATCTTAGGATTGTTCTACTATTCTATAAAAAATGCCACTGGAGGATGCCTGAGTGGCTCAGTTGGTTAAGCATCTGCCTTCTGCTCAGGTCATGATCCCAGGATCCTGGGATCGTGCCCCACATCGGGCTCCCTGCTCAGCAGGGAGTCTGCTGCTCCCTCTGCCCCTCCCCCCACTCACGCTTGTGCTCCCTCTCTCTGAAATAAATAAAATCTTAAAGAAAAAAAAAAAGACTTAGAATTTAAAAATTCAATTTAATACACTCACCTAATTGATTATCTCCTAATTTTACCGGTTCTGTCTCTAAACTATTTAATTTGCCACTTTCTTGTTTGTCATTACAAGCAAGAAGACTCTTAGACAACTGATTTGCAGCCAGGTTTGCCTGAAGCTTTTGAATTTCTGCCTCTTTTATTGCAAGCTTAATCCTGGAACAAAATAAGATACACCAAAAATTTTTAGAAAGATCCTATATAAATATCTCATAACATTTTTACCTTTTAAGTTAGCAAAAATTTTAAAACTCTGATATTTGTTAACTACTGGGTAGAATGTGGAAATTCTTATATACCATTGACTGGAATGTAAACTAGTTCAGCTACTTAAAAAATTTGATAGTACCTAGTAAAACTAAAAATGTCCACACATCATGACCTAGCAATTTCACTTTTAGGAATATACACTGGAGAAACTCTGGGATATTATAAAAGGGAACATGTAAAGGTATGTACTTTGCAGCACTGTTTGTAACAGAAGAACTAGAAACAAGGTAACTATCAATAAATAGTGATAAATTATAAGATAGATGGGGCGCCTGGGTGGCGTAGTTGCCTGGATGGCGCAGTCGTTGGGCGTCTGCCTTCGGCTCAGGGCGTGATCCCGGTGCTCTGGGATCAAGCCCCACATCAGGCTCCTCCACTAGGAGCCTGCTTCTTCCTCTCCCACTCCCCCCTGCTTGTGTTCCCTCTCTCGCTGGCTGTCTCTCTCTGTCAAATGAATAAATAAAATCTTTAAAAAAAAAAAAAACAATTATAGGATAGACTCCTATATAGCTATTAAAACTAACCATACTAACCCATCCATTGATTAGTCATTCTAACTACCTACCTCAACATGTATGAATTTAAAAAATAATGCTGAGTGAAAAAACAAAATTACAAACAATATAAGCACACGGTGTATTTTCCATGTGTGGATGTAAACATATACAAAATGAATGGAAGAATATACACCAATTCAGGATGGTGGACACTTAGGAGAAGAATGAGACTAGTGGGAAGGAACATCCCTTAGTTCCTTAGTTTAGAACATCCCCAAATGTTTTTAGTTCTAAACACATTTGAAAAAAATATCATGAATGTTAAGAATCAGTTCTTAGCTGTGGAAACAGATATTTATTATAATACTTGCAGAACTTTTCAGTACATTTTTCATCTGCTCACAATTTTAATTTAATTACCAATTTTGAAAAAACACTGTATTTGCTACAACTTCAGCATCTGAAAACCATACCTCAATTCGGAAATCACCATTTTATTTGCCTCACAGCAGCCAATGTAATTGTCTTCCTTGTTTGACAAACTATTCATCTGGTGTTTAGAAAGAGATGATTTAAAGCCAAACATTTCTCTTTTTAACTGCAAATTTAAAAACAAACATATATAAACTTACAACATCTTCATTGTAATTGTTTTATTATTCAGAACTCCAATTTTTAAAAATTGTGTGAATAGAAACAACCTAATGTCCATCAATAGGATAAATGTATAGATACATTATGAAATATTAACAGGAAAACCACAAATTAAAATAAACCTGCATTATATAAACCATTTGGAGACATCATATAACACAACATTAAGTGAAAAACAGCAGAGGCATATGTAGTGCTTTCCAAAATATATTAGTTATATATGTTTTTCTAGAGCATTTTTATGTGGCAATATTTAAAATATAGACAAGAAGGATACACATGAGTTTCAGAATAGTGCCTACCTCTGTGGAGAGATGAAAAGGATTGGGATCTAACACAGTACATAAAGAGGCTTTATTTATCTGTAAAATTTTATTCTAAAAAAATCTGAAGTGGGTATCACAATATGTTACTCAGATCTAGCAAATGGTGTGCTGCATTGGTCTCTGCTTTTCTGTATGTTTGAACAATAGAGAATATTTTAAATTAGTTGTGAAAAGGGGCAAGATAAGCACTTAATGACTACTATCTTCAAAGTATAACCAAACCAAGCTTTCTAGAAATGAAAAAAATTCACATTTCCAAACCATGTTATTCTTAGCATTGCACGAAACACAGGATCAAACATATATTACCATACCAACTTCAGAATCACATACAAAGTAATCCTTGATATTGAGTCAAATGAGAATACCAATTTAAAATGAATGCTATTGGGGCGCCTGGATGGTTAAGCGTCTGCCTTTGGCTCAGGTCATGATCCCAGGGTTCTGGGATCAAGCCCCACATCGGGCTCCCTGTTCAGCACGGAGCCGGCTTCTCCCTCTCCCTCTGCTCCTCCCCCACTCAGTCTCTCTCTCACTTTCAAATAAATAAGATCTTTAAAAAATTTTTTAAAAAATGAATACTATCTGCATTAATTACTATCAGATTTCAAAAGCAAACAGTACATTAAAAGCCTAAGCAAATAATCAGGATCCTAGGAAAGTAGACACAGCAGAGGGCTGGGAACCAAGAATCATACATTCTAGTTTTAATTCTGCTACTAGCTAGTTGTAAAATTTATTACTTCCTTGGCGCTATATTTCTTCATCAATAAAGTGATGGTGTTGAATCAGATGATTTCTAAGGTCCCTTTCAGCTTGTTAATTCCATGACAGTTTAAAATTGGTAAGAGTCTACCACTCATTCAAATGTATTTGAAACAGTCATGACACATTTATATAGTTTTCTCCTGATCTCCCCTTTATTTTACACCTATCAATAATGGATTTCTGAGACAGTTATACTTACTTTCTTCCTAATCTCACTTATATATGGTCATATATAGAAAGAGAAGTGGTGGCCAGCTGCTATCAGAAAAACATTTTAATGTTCTGTGCATTCTAGTGAGTACATGAAAAGTTGCACAACATTATTAGTCATTAGAAAAATGCAAATTAAAACCACAATGTGATACCACTTATACTCACTAAGATGGCTATAATCTAAAAGACAGATAATAAAAAATGTTGGCTAGGATGCAGAAAAACAGGACCCCTCATACATTCCTGGTGAGAATGTAAAATGGTAGAGCCACTCTGAAAAACAGTTTAACACAACTTTACCATATGACCCAGAAATTCCACTCCTAGGTATCAAGAGAAATGAAAGTATGTCCGCACAAAGAGTTGTATGCAAATGTTCATAGCAGCACCGTTCTTAACCGTCCAAAAGTGGAAGCAATCCAGATGTCTATCTATTGGTGAATAAATAAAATGTGGCATATCCATACAATGGAATAACACTCAACAATAAAAGGAAATGAAGTACTGATTGATATATTTCACAATGATCCCCCCAAATTTT
>NC_048219.1:62884833-63077437 GCF_002007445.2 Ailuropoda melanoleuca | reverse complement strand
AGGTGGCTACCGCTTCCCGGCGCCCTGACACGGCGGCTCCCTCCCCCTTCTGTTTAGCTTCCGATATCTGTGCGCGGTTTCACGGCTCCCCGCTTCGTACCTCGATACTCAGCGCTGGAGATGTTCATTTGTAGAGATCCAGATGTATCTTCCTGCGTCTCAGGCTGATTCCGTGGATATTTCCTGCTGGTCTGGTACCTATCCAGCTCAACTCAGGGGACCGGCTGAAAAAGGTGTCCCCTACTCCTCCGCCATCTTAACCACTTCGACCCATTTGGAGTTTTTAAACTATGAATTTCACACCAAAGTCTATCCCTCTAAAAAGCTAACACTAAATGTGACCCCCCAAATTTTTAGAATGCAAGAGACCATATATTGTATAATTTTATTTCTAAGAAATGCTCAGAAAAGACAAATCTCTAGAGACAGAAAGTAGATTAGTGGTTCCCTAGGGGTGGGTGTGGGTACAGGAACTAATTATATATAAATAGGCACAAGGGATCTTTGGGGGATGATAAAAAATGTGTGAAAACTAGATAGTGGTATTGTTAAAAAACTTGTAAGTTTACTAAAAATAATTGAATGGTACAATTAAAATCAGTGAATTCTGATGTCAATGTTACTTGAATAAAGCTATTTTTTTAAAATCCCGTATCATTCTTACATATGGCACCTCAGAGACTAAGAAAGGGTGGAAGAGTAGAAAGCTTAAGTGCAGAAAAAGAAAAGGGATTAGACAGAAAGGAAATTCATGATGGAAAACATAGATTTGTATATATGTATATATGTATGTATGAATGAATGAATAAATAAATAAATAAATACTTATAAAGCAACCACAAGACAGCAACCTCTTACAAAGCACTTCAGTAAAATTTTCTTTTTCACCCATACTTACTGGCAACTGGGACATAACTTTTTCCAAACTTCTCAGTTCCACCCTTGAACTATCTATTTCTTGTTGACACAAATCCAGTCGCTCATTCTGTGCTGCAACACGGACCTTTAATTCTCGGTTTTCATTCATTAGAGAAAATTTTTCTCTAAGTACTTCTTCTTTGTCCTCTAATTCACTCTCCAGCTTCAGAATACTTTGCCTAGATTCAGTTAGTTGTGCCATAACTTCTGAATTTTTCACTGCCATGATCCTTAATTTTTCTTTTCCATTGTTATTTTCCTCTTTTAACTGCCTATGAAGAAAAAAGCATAAAAATGAAAATAAAATATACATTTTTAGTAGTCATATTTAATCTCACTTTTAAAATATTTTAAAGCCTTAATTCTAGAACAGTAACAGCTGCTCATATTTACTGAGTGCCTACTTTCTGCACGCCAGGAACTCACAACTTCATGTGGGTAGCACTATTAGCATTCTCTGTTTATAGATAAGGAAACCAAGGCATAGAAAGGTTATGAAACTTTGCCAGTGTCTCACAGTAAGTAGGAGGGCAGGATAACTCCATTATCTTCAAAGCACTTCTGCTCCCTTTTGAAAAATGTTAAGACAGGAGATCTAACTCTAAAATCCTAATTCAACATACCACAACATCAAGAAAGTTTTAGATTATATAAGGAAAAACCACGAACTATTAGCCACAACTCCAAAAGACAGCAATCAATCATTAACTGATTAATAGGCAGTATTATTTTCAAATATATATATATGTATATACACCTATAAAAACATGTCAAACATTAGAACAATCTAATCTTTAGAACTGTTGGTGAATGGATAAACTAAATAAATTAAATGTGGTATACCCATACAGAAGAATAATATTCAACAATAAAAAAATGAAATGCTGATACACATCACAATGTATCAGTCTCCTTTTTCACCAGTTTCATCAGTTTCCTTTTTAAAGTCTCTGAAATGAGAAGCCTGGACTAGGTGATTCATCATGATTTGAAGAACATTTATTTTACTAACCAGCTAATGTCACACTACAAGGACATTATGTGTGTGCTGATTTTCTCTAAATATATGCAAAGCAAATATGCTGATCATATTACTCTGTATTTACAAGTATATTAATAGCAACATGTTTTATTGATTAAAAATCCTAACGTTATACCTAGAACACAATTTCAGTCATGAAACCTATCTTTCTATGTAATTTAAGGCTATAATTGCAATATACAAAATATTCTATCTTAAAATGTTTCAGTTCTTTCTCCATTTCCACACAAAAATCCTTTTTCCACGACAGGATACTGTACCTTAATTTCTCTTTCAGGATTTCAAGGTCACTTTTATATAGACCACACTTTTCCTGTAGCCTTTTATTTTCTTTTTCACAGCTAATTAGATTTTTCTCTAATATTTCTTCTTCAACTTGAACCTAAAACAATAATTTGTTTTAAGTGGACATACTATTGTGGTCATAAATTTTAGGTGTTTCAAACTAAAAAGTAGTGATTTCAGAAATAAGCAGGAAAGTAGAGTAAGTATTCCATATGTTTAAGTCCCCCATCTTGTAGCGAAAGTAGCCAAGTAAACTTCCTGGGCAGTAACAAAGGACAGGGAGGGGGACTCTAACACCTGTCCAGAAATGGTTAAAACCCTAGTGCAGCAATGGCACTACCATCTGAAAGCAAGTGTTCCGGGCTCACGGGGGCAAGGCAAGCAACTCATGTAGGGATGTTGCATCAAGTTACTGAAGGCTAACTATACTGCAAATGTTCTGGAGAAAGAATTTTTGAAATTTTAGCCACTGAATACTCCCACTGAAATCACAGTCCAAATCTATAACAGATAAAAGTCAAGCACCCAGGGGGTGCCTGGGTGGCTCAGTCGGTTAGGCCTCTGCCTTTGGCTCAGGTCATGATCCCAGGGTCCTGGGATCCAGCCCATCAGACTCCCTGCTCAGCGGGAAGTCTGCTTCTCCCTCTGCCCCTCCCCACTGCTCGTTCTCTCTCTCTCAAAGAAAAAAATAAAATCTTAAAAAAAAAGGCAAGCGCCCAGGCTGGAGTGGTGGGAGAGGAGGGCTAGGAGAGGACGGTAGATCCGTCCCACTTTCTCTGTTACATCTACTTAATTATAGGGCTCTGCTGATCACGGTTTGAAACTGATAATCCGAAGGAGAAGTGTGAAAAAATCATCTTACATTTTCCTCTCTTTCCTGTATAAAGTCCTCCCTCTTTCTGAGGATATTCCTCCCCACAGGATATTCCCCCTGCCTCCCCCTACAGATTGCCTTATTAAAAATCCCTTCTATGCTCTTTCATTCCCACAGGGACTTTCTCCAAGGTTTTCAAAACAGTGATCTGATTAATTTACACTTAAGACTAGGGGCGCCTGGGTGGCACAGCAGTTAAGCGTCTGCCTTCGGCTCAGGGCATGATCCCGGCGTTATGGGATCGAGCCCCACATCAGGCTCCTCTGCTATGAGCCTGCTTCTTCCTCTCCTGCTCCCCCTGCTTGTGTTCCCTCTCTCGCTGGCTGTCTCTATCTCTGTCAAATAAATAAATAAAATATTTAAAGAAAAAAAAAGACTAGTACCTAACAGGATCCCGATTTTTAAATTTTTTTAATTGAAATATAGTTGACACAAAATGTTATATTAGTTTCAGGTGTTTAACACAGTGATTCAGCAACTCCATATGCTATGCTCACCACAAGTGTAGCTCCCATCTGACACCATGCAACACTATTACAATACCACTGACTATTCCCTATGCTGTGCTTTTCATCCCTGTGCCTTATTCACTCCCTAACTGGAAGCCTATTCCTCCTTCTCCCCTTCACCCATTTTGCCCTCTCCCTGCTCCTTCCATCTCTGTGAACCATCAGTTTGTTTTCCTTACTTATAGGTCTGATTTTGCATTTTGTTCATTTTTTAGATTCCACATATAAGTGAAATCATATGGTATTTGTCTTTCTTCTCAAATTTTTATTTAAAAGATTTTGTTTATTCATTTGAAAGAGAGAGAGAGACTGAGAGAGAGTACAAGAGCGGGGTAAGGGGCAGAGGGAGAAGCAGGCTCCCCACTGAGCAAGGAGCCCGATGTGGGGCTTGATCCCAGGACCCTGAGATCATGACCCAAGCAGAAGGCAGACGCTTAACCAGCTAAGCCACCCAGGCACCCCTCTTATTAAATTTTTAATAATATTTCTTCTACCCTTCTACCTTTCTTTGAACAGAATCATTAACTTCTTCTGTTTCAATTATTATCTCAAGATGAAAGTCTCTCATATTAGTATCTATTGACCAGACAGACCTCTCTTCTGAGCTCAACATCTGAATATTCAGCATGTGGCCTTCCTCCAAACAGGTTTTATTATCCTTGTGGTATTACTTGAAAATATTTAATGAATGTAATAAAGCCACTATACTACTATGCAGAATTTGTTCAAGGACTCTTCCCTCTGAGAAGCAGAAGTAAGACCCTCTCAGGGTGGTAGGTCCAGGGAGACCGACTGAAGGCTATACAATCTACTCTGCCTTCATTTTCATCGAGGTGATGGGAACAAATTTTCTTTTTTTTTAAATTTTTTTTATTTTTTAAAGATTTTATTTATTTGAGAAAGAGAGAGTGAGTGAGTGAGAGAGAGGGAAAGAGAGCACAAGCCACCTTGGGGGGAGAGCCAGGGAGAGGGAGAAGCAGACTCCCTGCTGAGCAAGGAGCCCAATGCAGGACTCAGTCCCAGGACTTTGGGATCATGACCTGAGCCAAAGGCAGACGCCTTAGACTGAGCCACCCAGGCACTCCCAAATTTTCTGTTTCTACATCTACAGCTCCAACCTCTGCTCACTCACCTCATCTTTCTCTGCATTTTTTTCCCTTTCTCTGTATATTGTTCTTCCCCTTGTCTCCATTCTTTTCCCACTTTGGATAAAAAAAGTTTTTTGCTCATTATGAGAAGATTGTGAACACCAGCCTTAACCAGTATTTATAAATTCTTTATTCCAACAAATTTATTATAAGGTCATAAAAATTATTCCCTGCTTTAACTCTAAACAAGCATATTCTATTTATGTCTATTTTTATATTTAGAATATAGACAGTAACACAAAACACTGAATTGGCGCATCTACTTCTTACCTTTTCCAGTTTTTCTGCCACTTTTTCTTTATAATGTTGGAAAGCTTTACTTAGCTCTTCAGCATTATACAGTGCTTCATTCCTTTGTCGTTCAGCTCTAAAGTTTAAAAAGGGATGATTAAAAGGCGAAAGATTTATGCAATCTGAAGAGAAACCAGAGGGATGATTAATAAAAGTAAAGAATGCTCTGTATTTAACTAGTGAAACTCCAAAGTAACCTGTATTTTATTATAAGGAAAAATTAGAGATGAGCAGTACTAAGAAAGAATAGTAGGCTTAAACCGCAAAATGAATAGAGACTACAAAACCTTCCGATTATCAATATGAAAAATAAAATACAAAACACATACGCTTTGAAACATACATACATTCCTATGTTTTGGCAATTTTTTTCTTTATCTGGAAAAGACAGACTAAGGGAAGTGGCCTAGAATGTATAAATTTTCAAAGATCAATTATTACATAATCAGTCCACTGTGTAGTATATTAAAAATACTCAGTAAACCCTGTGACCTTTGCAAAGGGCAAGTAAATTTTCAAAAAGGTATTTCAGAAGATGTATCTAAAAGAGATAAAAACCTGAACAACAAAATCCAGCCACTACAAAGCACTGCCTTAGTTAACCCTGACCTTTCCTCATACTTTTCACATTGAACTGAGACTACTGGGCTGAAATGTAGTCAGTATCATACCCACACCTAAAAATTTTTCTATTATTAAAACCTCTTCTCATCATATTCTTTCCAGTGTAAGGGAGATTAGTGATT
Organism: Ailuropoda melanoleuca; assembly: GCF_002007445.2. NCBI lineage: Eukaryota > Metazoa > Chordata > Mammalia > Carnivora > Ursidae > Ailuropoda > Ailuropoda melanoleuca. The sequence goes on along the minus strand of NC_048219.1, from coordinate 63,071,624 downwards.
CTCCTCTTATCAAGGGTGAATTCTTCTATACTCTGGATCTCAGCTCTTCCTTTTCAGGGACATCCTCTACCTTCTTCTCTACTGGCTTACAGATTCAGTGGAAGTGCCTCTTACTTTCTAAATCTTAAGTTTGGATCGAACTGTGGACATCAGAAGTCTTTATTTGATTCCAAAGTTTCAGATAAATGGAAAGAGTTTAAACAATTGGGTATTTATCTGAAAATCTAAAAGCATATATTCCATTATTTAGTTTGCATAGCTAGAGTTCAGAGAGCAAAGCATACCTGTATTTCTCACTTAAACAAACAAAACCCTCCTATGTGCTTTCCTCTCTCATCCTTCCTTTCCAGCCAAACTTCAAAACTTTTACACTTATCTACTCTTCCTTACCACCAATTTTTTTAAAAAAGTTAAGACATATTTCAGCCACATAGAAAAGTATACATAAACATATCCATGTACTCCCAATCCAGCTTTAATGAATCTTCTCGATTTTTGCCTTATGTGGCAGTTTTTTAAACCAAACAAAGCATTATATACATTACAGAGTTGAAGTCCCTGTGTGTCCCTTCCAAATCCCATTCCCCTGACTTCTTCCAAAGAGGTAACCCTAGTCTTTTTTTTTATTACAATGGATTTTGTATATCTGCATATTAACCTAAACCCACGAATAACATATCACAGTTCATTTATTCCAAGGGGCACACTGTTTTCACAATTTTAACATCTCTGTAATTGGTATGTGTTCTATAATTAACGGTATAGGATAGTTTTGTGTTGATATTTTTTCTTAGTGATTACCTAAATAATGGTGCACCTTAATATCTGTGTAATCTTACATTAAATGAGACATAATAGTTTCTCTCATGTTTTTATACTTTATATGACCATACTGTATCTATATAGCATACACTATATATATCCTTCTACAGACTGCTCTTATTCAGTATTGTTCAAGAACTATGTTCATCTTTACGTCTATAGTTCATTTTTTAAAATCTAGCAACTATTCTATTGCATGAAAATACTGTAATTTATTTATTCATTTTTCATTTGATAGACACTGAGGTTGTTTCCAGCTTATACAAACATGGGGCATCCCAGTGCACAGCTTCTTGGCAATATTTGGGAGAGTTTTTTTAAGATAAGTAAGAACTAAATTGCTAGATACTTTCCAAAGTATTTCAAAGTTGAAAGTACTAGGTAGGAGCACCTTCAAGTTTATCAAATCATTTCTAAAAAACTAGTACAGCAGGTGTATCAATGTATACTCCCAACCAGAAATGTGTATGAGTTTCTCTTGTACTACGCCTTTACCCATGCTTAGAAAAGTAGTAATAAATAATAAATATATAAAATAATACATAATAACATACTTAAGCCTCTCAACAATCTATAATGAAGGTAAGTGGCAAAAGTGAGGCACTCACAGGTTAAGTAACTTATCCAAGATCTCACAGGTTACAGTGAATATAAACTGTTTCCAAAAACTCTTTACTTAACCATTTTGCACTACTATCTTTGGTATCGTATTCAATCCAGTGGGCCCTAGAGCTACTGGGCTAAAATTCTCTTACCACTTTCTGTTTGTTCTCAACCTCTCTCTAGTTCAGTTTCCTCATCTGTAAAATGAGGATGTTATCAATTTCATATGAGTGTTTAAGGAGTAATGAGTTACACACTTAAAGCCCTTAGAAAAGTGTTTACACATAATGAATGCTAAATTATAATCATCACCAAATTAAAAACTTTCCCCAAAGAATAGTGTTGATTGTACTCTTATAACCTCATTGTAGGTTTTTTTTTAAAGATTTTATTTATTTATTTGACAGAGAGACAGCCAGCGAGAGAGGGAACACAAGCAGGGGGAGGGAGAGGAAGAAGCAGGCTCCCAGTGGAGCAGGGAGCCTGATGCAGGGCTCAATCCCAGGACCCTGGGATCACGCCCTGAGCCAAAGACAGACGCTTAATGACTGAGCCACCCAGGTGCCCCTGTAGTTTTTTTTTTTTTTTAAAGATTTTATTTATTTGAGAGAGAGAGAGAGAGAGAGAGCACAGGCAGGGGGACAGTGGGAGCAGAGAGAAGCAGACTCCCCACTGAGCAGGGAGCCCCTCAGGGCTCCATCCCAAGACCATGAGATAGTGACCTTGAGCCGAAGGCAGATGTTTAACCGACTGAGCCACCCAGGCATCCCTCATTATAGTTTTAATCTGCATTTTTGATCAAATGAGGTTGAGCAAGTTTCTAAGTTTCATTGGCCATTTGGATTTCTTGTCCTTTACCTGTTCAGATTCTTTGTCCTTATTCCTGGATTTTCCCCTCCCTTTTTTTACTGATTTGTTGGATTTTTTTTTTATGAATTCTGGATACTAATCCTTGTGAATTAAATTATTTGTAATATTTCCCCAAATATCTGACTTGTCTTTTTCATTTTTTAAATGATGTATTTTATAGAAGAGAAAGTATTTACGCTTTCTGGATCTTATTTATTTATTTTATTTAAATTCAACTAATTAACATATATCTGGATATGACTTAAAAATATTCTTCCCTCAGGGCGCCTGGGTGGCTCAGTTATTAAGCATCTGCCTTCAGCTCAGGTCATGATCCCAGGGTCCTGGGATCGAGCCCTGCATCGGGCTCCCTGCTCAGCAGGGAACCTGCTTCTCCCTCTGCCTGCTGCTCCCCTGGTCATACTTGCTCTCTCTCTAATAAATAAAACCTTAAAAAAAAAAAATTCTTCCCCCTTCTATGAGACATCATGAAAACTATTCCTCTATACTTTCTCTAAAAGTTTTACTTTTCACAATTGGGTCTTTAACCTATCTGGAACAATTTTTTGTATAGGGGTATAGTATTGTTAGAAGGTAGGGGAGGGACGGTAAAGTATCCCCAAACTGAGAAGGCACTTTGAGACCAGAAAATGAAGAACATCACTCCATACGGTTTACAGTTTTATTCAGGGTAACTTAAGCACCAGAGCTATTATTCTCTTTAAAGTCCAAATCTTAGCTTATAGATTTTATAAAGCAAGGGGACACATGACGGGGAGGAGAGGGGACACTGCAGTGAGATCAGATGTTTTGCATGCACCTAGCTGACAGCTAACCTTTAAGTAGATCTTGTGGCCTACCTGTGCATCAGAAAGGAGAAAGACTATGTTACTTCTAACAGATTCCTGGGAGGCCAAAGCAAGCCTCCTCCTACCCCACCTTGATGGGCATTTCTAAGGTATGTAAATCAATGTCAAGGGGTCCGGAACACGTAGCCCCAAGAGAGGTAATCCAGTGAACACGAACAAGATGGAGGGCCAAAAACAGAGTCAGTATTGTCAGCACTCCTACAAGTACAAAGCAAGGATCTAATTTAATTTTTTAAAATCAATAATGAATTCTCCCAGGAACACCTTTTGAACTTTTTGTTTTTTAAATTGGTATCCCTTAACGCAGATTCACCGATTTTTGATATTTTGTCACAATTGCTTGTGTCTCACCTGAGATGTTTTTGTATTGAACTACATTCTAGAGAAATTAGTAACCTTCATCCTTAAATACTTTAGCATGTATCCTAAGAAAACAGACATCCCCACATATAACTATCAAATTCAAGAAATCTAAAATTGTTACAATACTATTATCTAACATACAATTCATATGCTAAGTTTTATTGGTTATTCTAATAATGTTCTTTATAGATCTCTTCTTTTCTTCTGATCCAGGATCACATACTGCTTTTAGTTATCTTATATCTTTAGTTTCTTTAATCTGGACTATCTCAGCTTTGTTAAAGTCTTTCGTGAACATATACTATGTGCCACAGAGAGCGTTAGCTGCTCTAGACACCGAATCAAATGGTCACAACTCAGTGAAGCAGACATTATCCTTACTTTATCTGTAATTAGCACCCAAAAAGATTAAACAGTATGCTCAAGACATGCCCTCACACATACTAAGTAGTAAACACGATGTATGAATCTAAGAAGCAGGTGGGCCCTTGCTCTCAACCTTCAGAGGACACGGACTACTGATACAAAATTAAATGTCAAATAAGGCGCACAAAAAAACCCCATGATTTTAGAATCATGCTATGCAAGTAACTTTTTTTCTTATATAGGGAAATATGAGCATCCTCTGTTTAATAAATAGAAAAAACCTGACATATATATACATATATATATATTTATATTTATATATTTATATATACACACACACACACACACAAAGGTTACTCAGAGGTCTATTCTGATATTGCCATTGAAGAGCCACACAGATAAGATCTTCGACTGCCAGAAGCTAATGGTCAATTCTGTGTATCCTGTGAACCCCTGGATTCAGTTATTCTACCTTCTTTTACTTTCTAGTGTGATCAAGTATAAAGTTAAATGACCTATGACTAATGCTGGCACAAATGTGCCGCAGCCACTCAAGCTATCTGGAAGTAGATTATCACTACAACATGTTTTTCTCATCCTGCTTCTCTCTTTTCTCAACTACCTACTATTTCTTAAGCCTGTGTGCTTCACCATGACAGAAACACATCAAACTAGGGTTCTCTTCTGTTCTCTAGATGGTTGATGTGTACCAAGTAAGAAATCCAGTAAATCAATGAACGCATGCTGCTAAGTATCTGCTTCCCCTTGCCTGTTTCCTCATGAGTAGATTCAGGCTATTCTTTCTTGGGAGCACACTACATAAGAGACATTGTATCCTTTCTACTACACCACATATGAAACACACCTTATCAGTCTGTCCAACACCTTAACTTACTGATTCTTCCATTCTTTCCCCTGACTTGTAATGCCACCTGTTACGTATCAAGTTTCCCCTATGTGTGTATTTGCTAAAGAGGGTCTGTTCTATACAACGGATTTTTTTTTCGGTTTATTCTTATACCAACATCACATTAACTTAATTCATACAACTTCAGAAGGCCTGTATCTATAGGCATGTTCGCCACTGTGGTCTACAGCTTCAAAAGTGCCTCCCTTATTCTTAGACCTTGGTTCTTATATATGATATTTAGGGTCAGTTCAATATGTTTTACCAAAAATCTTTTGGGATATTGATTGGAATTGTATGGAATATATCAATTATTTTGGGAAAAACTGACACTTTTATATCAGGTTGCCTTCCAGAAAAATAGTATATACTTTATTTTAGTATATGTACTCCTGAAGCAAGCACTGATATATATACTTCATTAGTTAGATCTTTTTTTAAGACTTTCAATAACATTTTATAATTTTCTCCATTGGATTAAGCATGTTCTTTTATTCTGATATTTTGACATGTGGGGCCTTACCGATGCTAGGAAGACTGGCCCACCCAGGGTTAGCCAATTCTTAGAGATAGTAAACTACTCTGGAAGTTTACCTTTCATAACCAATCTAATCAATCCAGAGCCTGCTCCTCACTCTTACCTCTGGCTTTTACACTCAGAACCAATAATCCCCTGTCCTAATTCCTCAGGACCAGGTACTAGACAACTCAGCACAGCCTTATACTCCAGCCCACTGAGATTATTCATACTACCAATCCCAAACCCGCTGACCCTGCCCTAACTGTTCCTTCCCACAGACACCACAATAACATCTCTTGCTTACATTTTTCTCCCAACTTTCTCTGTCTCCTGACCAACCCTGATGCTTCCCTGCACGGCCCCCTACATGGCTTGTCATGTCTTCTGTTTCTATAGATTTGTGAGTATAATAACTTCCTTCTTCATGACATTCATTTCCATGTCTGTGTGTCTCACCATACTTGATTAAAACAAATCCTGACCACATTTTAAAATATTAAGACTGTACATATTTTCTGTAGATTTTTTATTTAACTTAGTTTTTATTTTAATTTTTTTACTGAGTAAAGTGCAGAAGCCTTAAGTGAATGTGTGTATATATATATATATGTATATATATATATATATATATCTCCACATAACTACTATCCAGATCAATTACAGAATATTTCAAGCACCCAAAAGCCTCCCTTGTGCACCCACTCAGTCAATATTCTTTACCCCAAAAGGTAAGCATTATTTGGACTTTTAATATTGCACATTAATTTTGCCTATTCTTGATTTCTTATGGAACTGTACTATATTCTTTTGCATCCGACTTCTGCTTAACATTATATCTATGATATCCATCCATGTTGTTAAATAGCTACAGTTGCTCTTCTTCACTGATGCATATATTTCATAATTTATAACACGATTCTACTGTTGGTTAACATTTAGCAATTATGAATGAAGCTACCTTGAACATTCTTGCACCTATCTTTTGATAGTTACAGGCATTCATTTCTGTTGCTGGATCATAGGGTGACTTATGTTACCTTTAGCACATAATGGTGAAGTTTTTCAAGTGTTTCTACCAATTTATACTCCTACTAGAAATATATGAGAATTCAAGGGGCTCCACAACTTTGCCAAAACTTGATATTGTGAGTCATTTTCATTTTAGCCACTGTGGGTCATAATAAGCCTGTTTCCTTTTGTCATCACCATTGTTTTGTTTGGTTTACTTTCTTGTAGGCAAATTTTTAACTACTGATTTAATATCTCTAATGGCTACATAACTATTCAGGTTTTCAATTTATTCTTAAGTTCTGTTAAATTATATTTTGTTGAAAAATCATTTACTCAATCTGAGTTTTCATATTTATCATCCTAAAATGGTTCATAGTATTTGGTCTTATTTCTTAAATCACAGCTAAATCTGTAATTTAGAAGTCCCTTTACAATCCCAATATTGCTTTTGTGCCTTGTCTCCTTGATTAATCTTATCTGATACCCATTAGTTTGGTAATTATGAAAAGAACCAGATTTAGGTTTTGGTGATTCTATTATTTTCTCGTTTTCTATTCAACCATTTCATCCTTTATTATTTCAATACTTCTATTTTCTATTTTTCTTTTGATGCTCTTTCTTCTACTGTCCTTTTCTTGACTATGTAAATTGGATGTTTTCGCTCATCCATTTTCACTTGTATATTAATTTTAACATATGCATAGGAGGCTACAATGTTCCTCTGGGAATATCTTTGGCTGCAGCCCACAAGCTTGTGATATTTTTTACATCACTCTGTTCTAAGAGCTTTCTAATCTTTACCTTAATTTCTTCAATGCTCCATAAATAGTAAGATGGTTGGCTTTAAATTTCCAAACATACATGATTTGGGGGATTACATTCTAACTTAATTGTACCACAGTCTGAGAAGGTAATACGTACAACATCAATCTTCTGGTGTTTGTTGAAACTCATACTTTCTGGCACAGTGAGCTGAGAGATTATAAATGTTCTAGAAATGCTTGAAAGAATGTGAATTTTAAAACTGCTGGGTATAGGGTTCCATATATACACACAAGATCAAGATTGTTAATTGTCATTCAACTCTTCAACTTCTTGCTTTCTTTTTACTAATCTAATAATTCTTAGTAAATGTGTAAAAATGTTTCCTGTATGATTATAGATTTGTTCATTTCTATTTGAAATCTACTGTTAGATTCATACAAGTTTAGAATCTTTAGGACTCTTGCTTAAGTGTTATTTAAACATGATATAAGAGTCTTTTTTTTTTTTTTCAACAGAGGGAAAGAGACATGTGGGAAAGGGGAAGGAGCACAGGAAGAGGGAGAGAGAGAATCTTAAGCAGGCTCCACACCCAGCACAGAACCTGAGAGGGGGTTGGATCTCACAACCATGAGATCATGACCTGAACAGACATCAAGAGTCAGACACTTAACCAACTGAGCCACCCAGGCACACCATAAGGGTCATTTTTAACTCTAGTAATGCTTGTTGCACTTTAATCTGTTTTGTGTGATATTAATGTAACTATATCTACTTTGTTTTAGTTACTATTAGCCTGAAATATTTCTTTGAATTCCTTTGCTTTAGATTTTTCTATGTCCTTATATTTTGGACATATCTCTTATAAACAGCACAAAGCTAAACAATCTCTTCTTTATACCAGTTTTCTAACCCATTATGATTATGATTAATCTTCTACACTCCAAAAAATGTCTGCAAAGGTTTCAATTTCAGAGTGCTAACATCCATTCTAGTTCTTCAAAAAGCTCCAAAAAATTTAGATGTCAACATCTCTACCTAAAAATCTCAATTGCCTATATATGCTCCCCAGATTAAAATACAAATACTCTGGCATAACAAAGCCATTTACAGTCTAGACCAAGCCTGTCTTTCTTGCCTCATTTCCTACTACACCTATCCATTTATAAGTACAAAAAACTCCCCAGGGTTCTTCAGCAGTGATGCTCTTTTATATGTCTGTGCCTTTGTACATGTTGTCCAGAATGTGTGAAAACAAAGTCAACACCCTACCATAAAAATGATCTCTTATTTAAGTTTTACAGAGATAATTAGTCACTCTTCTTCTGTACTTTTTCTTAGCTATATTATGAAGCTAGTCTTTGTGTATTATCATCTTGCTATTTCAAATAACCATGTACAAAATGTTTATCTGAGTAAGTAAAAATTTATCTGAATGTCTTTAATTTCAGAATATTTAACCCCACAGTTTATACTTAAAATGGCTACATTTGTTAGTATTTAGGGGCACCTTACATTTCTTTTCTCATTTAATCCTCACATAGAGATATCATCTTGATTTAATAGATGAACAAACTGAGGCTCGAGAAGGTTAAATAGTTTGCTCAAGTAACAGAGCCACTGAGAAATAAAACGTGGTTGACTCTAAAACCTAAATATTTCCATAAGGTAAAAGTGCCTTCCAAATATGTACTGAAACTTGAACTAGACAAATCCTGCTGGGAAAATGTTCTTCCAAACTCATTTTAATGAAAAATGACTTACAGATTTTGAGCAGTTTTTAGAAGTTTAAATGCACATGCAAACAAATATTTAACCTATTTATGACAACTTTTCAAACAATATTTTCCTAAAAAAAACTTTCTTCATAACCTTATTTTATCAAAGTATACATTTTTTGAAGATAAAAAACTTTCTGCATTCCCACCAACACCGTAAGAGGGTTCCCCTTTCTCCACATCCTCGCTAATTGATGCAGTCACTCTGGTAAACATTATGGAGGTGCCTCCAAAAGTTAGAAATAGAGCTGCCTGGGTGGCTCAGTCCTAGTTAAGCGTCTGACTCATGATTTCACCTCAGGTTTTGATCTCAGGGTTGTGAGCTTAGTGTGGAGCCTACTTAAAAAAAAAAAAAAGTTAAAAATATAATTATCCTATGATCCAACAATTACACTACTAGGTATTTACCCAAAAGACACAAAAATACTAATTTGAAGAGATATGTGCATGCGATGTTTACAGCAGCATTATTAACAACAGTCAAATTAGGGAAAAAGCCCAACTGTCCATCAACTGACAAATGGATAAAGAAGATGTGGTATGTATATACAATAGAATATTATTCAGTCATCAAAAAGAATGAAATCTGGCCATTTGCAATGATGTGGATGGAGCTAGAGAGTATTACTCCAAATGAAATAAGTCAGTCAGAAAAAGACAAATACCGTATGATTTCATTCATATGTGGAATTTAAGAAGCAAAAGAGATGAACATGGTCGGGTGGGGAGATGGGGGGAGGCAAACCATAAAACAGACTCTTAACTACAGAGAAGAAACTGAGGGTTGATGGAGGGGAGGTGTGTGAGGGATGGGTTAAATAGGTGATGGGTATTTAAGAGGGCACTTGTGATGAGCACTGGGTGTGGTATGTAAGTGATGAATCACTAAATTCTACACCTGAAGCTAGTATTACACTGTATGTTAACTAACTGGAATTTAAATAAAAATTTGAAAAAGAAAAAAAATTTAAAGGTTTTATTTTTACTTTTTTTATTTGAGAGAGACAGCGAGCACGCAAGCATGCAACTGGGGGAAGGGGCAGAGGGAGAGAGAGAAATCTCAAGCAGGCCCCCTGCTGAGCATGGAGCTGGACTCAGGGCTCTGGCTCACAACCCTGAGATCATGACCTGAACTGAAACCAAGAGTCAGATGCCTACTGAGCCACCCAGGCACCCCAAGAAAAAAAAATTTTTTTCAAAGATCAAAATGCAGATTATCATTTTACCCTGTGTAAAAACTGATAATTATAATATTGGAAAATATTATTAAACTGAAAAAATTTAAATCTTTATTAGTTTATTTATTTATTTTTTTTTTTAAAAAGATTTTATTTGTTTATTCGGCAGAGATAGAGACAGCCAGCGAGAGAGGGAACACAGGCAGGGGGAGTGGGAGAGGAAGAAGCANGTTATAATATTGGAAAATATTATTAAACTAAAAAAATTTAAATCTTTATTAGTTTATTTATTTATTTATTTTTTTTTAAAAGATTTTATTTGTTTATTCGGCAGAGATAGAGACAGCCAGCGAGACAGGGAACACAGGCAGGGGGAGTGGGAGAGGAAGAAGCAGGCTCCCAGCAGAGGAGCCTGATATGGGGCTCGATCCCACAACGCTGGGATCACGCCCTGAGCCGAAGGCAGACGCTTAACCGCTGTGCCACCCAGGCGCCCCTTAAATCTTTATTAGTTTAAAAGTTAACTGACATTCAGAGTTAATGGTTCCTTAGTCAAGGCTACCTACAAAACTTTATCTTAAAACATGTTTTACACAAAATAAATACTTTTGCATTACTTATGTATTCCTAAAGGAAGACAGAACTACACTTCCTCATGGATTTTACATAGGTCATACAACTTCATTTCAGAAATAAGTATATCATTACAATGATTAACATCATCAGCCTTCTAATCCCAATCCAGAAAGCCAGTAACATGGAATTTTTAATAGAAAATGAAAAAAAATAATAGACGAAAAGAACATTAAGTTATACTACTAGGTTTCTGAAATTTTTTTCACTTTAAAAGTTAGCTATAATTTTAAATAGGTAATATATTCTCTACAAAAACAATTTGCTTTAAACTTTGCTTTAAAAAGACATACCTCTTTCCTTGTTTACTTTGTTCAAGTAAGTCCACCTTTAACTTTATACATTCCTCTTGGGACTTCTGCAAACTCTGTTCCTTTTCAATCACCATTTTCTGGCTCTGCTCTAATTTATCTTCTGCCTCTCTATTAAATAAAGGATATATATATTTTTTAAAGATTATTTATTTGAGAGAGAATGTGTGCATGCATGTGTACACAAGTGGGAGGAGGGGCAGAGGGAGAGAACCTTTGAGCAGACTCCCTGCAGAGCCTGACAGAGGGTGGGGGTGGTGTTCATCTCACAACCCATCAGATCAGGACCTGAGCAGAAACCAAGAGTCCGATGCTCAACTGACCGAGCCACCCAGGCGCCCCAGTAAAGGATATTTTTAAAGGCTATTAAAGAAATTATTCCACGTAGGCAAGAATAGCTCAATATTAGGAATTCTATCACTTTAAATCACTGAAGTAAGAGAAACCATTATCTAATAAGAGATAGACAAAATTCATCACTTGTCTACTAAGAGTATAAGGAATGAAATGATATGTATATCTGAAATATCAGCTTATACCCTATTTCATAGTAGATACTAGAAACATAACCATATAGTTCAGAAACTAGGTAAAAATGACTATTATCGCCACTATATCCAATGATTTCTCTAACAGTCACAAAAACAAAAAGGAAAAAAGTAGTAAGTATATATTTTGAAAAGACAATATTTTCTTTTTTTGCTGATAATATCATTAGCTGCCTGGAAAATCCAGGAGAATCAAAATGAAAAATTATTAGAATAAAAGAGTATGACAAATAGACTAATTACAAAAGAATTAGATTACACAAAAAGCAATGGCCTTCCTACATACCATCAATGAACAGAACATGAACAAATTCACAACAACCAAAAATATAAAATACCTAGGAATAAAATTAAAATAACATGTAATACAAAGAAAATTACAAAATTCTGACGGTCATGAAAAATGACTTTAGTGTACATGAGAATCACTTGTAGGACTTATTAAAACACAGATTGCTGGGTCCCACCTCTCAGAATTTGTAATTCAGTAAATCTGAGACAGAACCTGAAATCTACAATTTTTTTAGAAGATTTCTTTATTTATTCTAGAAAGAGAAGGGGGAAAGGGAGAGCGAATCTGCTGAGATTCTCTGCTGCACACAGAGCCCAACACAGGGCTCAATCTCACAACCAAGATCATGACCTTGAGCCAAAACCAAGAGTCAGATGCTCAACCGACTGAGCCAACCAAGTGGCCCTGAGACCGACAATTTTAACAAGTTCCTAGAAGATGCTAACACTGCTGGTCGCAGAACTACACTGTGAGAATCATCAAAATGGAGTAATGGGCTATTTAGTATACACATATTTCTCATTTTATTCAAAGCAGAAGGGCATAAATTATAAAGTGCCTGATTCCTTCTATTTTATTTCTTGAACTCCCATTGAAGCACCCCTATGAATTATTACATAGTTCATTTTCAATAAAAGCATGTAAATAAGCATCTCAGCTAAGATTCAGTCTTTTTTAGCCCCCTTAAACTTTATGCATCCTAGAGCCAAGAGGAGGTATGATGGATTGTGGAAAAGATTCCCTAAGTTCTAAGACACTACAGATTTAGGACACTACAGATTTACTGGGGTGGGGAACAAGATTCCACAAGATAGATCAAAAAGCAGAAGAAATAAAAACTTTAAAGTCAAAAGAGTATACTTGCCTCAAAACTTTATCTTGGGCTGAAACTTCTGCTTCCAAATTTATAATCTGTTCTTCTAAGATTGGTACACTGGCTGCCTGTTGTTGAATAGATTCAAGCTTAGAAACCTAAAACAAAACAAAAAAAATAACTTTTAGAGCACTTCCTTTCAGAAGATAAATTAATCTAATTGGTCCTTCGTTTCTTTTTCTGTCTGATAAGGGTGTCTGATATAACTCCCCAATCACTGGTGAAATGTGAAGCTCACCCTATCTATTCCTTTGATCAACATTTACATGGGCATGTCATCATCATAAGCCAGTGTGAGCGTTTAAGCTCCTGCCATTACCCTCAACTTAATATCCAAAGATAATTAATTAGCTATTTGGGGGGGGAAAAGAATCTCTACTGACATCCAGGAAGTAAATTTCACATAAATCAGAAAATTAAATATAAAAGATCAAATCATAAAAAAGTAAACAAAAAAAGCTATTGAATCTTTTTACAATTTAAGACTTAATTTTAGAATACATGCTTACTAGAGAAAACCTAGAAAATACAGAAAAGCATGGGTCCAGGAAAGAAAACCTGGAATACAGCTAAAAATCTCTGTTGGTAAGTCAACACTCCTTTTCCCATTCCTAAAACACCAACAATCAAATGATGGCCTATCAGGAAGAGAAAGAAAATTTATTATCTGGAGAAACTGAACAGGAAAGGTTAGAACTCTGGGACACTACGTAGAATGATGAGAAGGGATGAAGTAGTTATAAACAAATTGATTAATATAAAATAGTTTCCAACTACTTACATCTCAGTTAGGGCTATCCCACAGGTGGGAAATCAAAGGATTCTTTGCTGGAGAAATTCAACAGCTCCAAAGAAAAAGACTTCACATCCTGATATTGGATGAAAGAGGCAAGGTATCTCCCTACAAAAGAGCCATCTCTCCAGGCATCACAAACAAATGAAGCTCATTGGACAACAAACTTCACCTTCGTACACAGAGCTTCTACACAGCATTTAAGCACCTTTCTCTTAAATATAAATAGCGAAAACACTAACATCTGCAAAAAAACTTCTAACATAAAAGTCAGAGGCCAAAACAAAGAGGCAACTGGCAGCAAGCAAGGCAAGTGTGCACACACACACATACACACACATCATTAAATTTTCAGAAAGCTAAGTGAGGACCCTGCATCAGGATATTATTCAATACAAAACAAATAATCAGAGAACATGGAAAAGCTCTGGAAAATGAAAAAAATATGATAGGTAAAATAAGATTCAACAGAGGTGTGGATGACAGTGTTGAGGAAATCTAAAAAGTATCACAGGAAGACAAGGAGATAGAAAACATGAGGGGAAAAAACCCTTAACAGAGTAAGAGGACCAATCGAGGTGATCCAATATTCACCTAGAAGGAAAAACAGAAGAAAACACAGGGAAGAAAATTATCCAAGAGATTGCATAAGAAAAATTTCCAGGACCAAAGAACACAAGATTGCAACCTGAAACGGTCCTCATGTACCTACTACACTGAATAAAAAGGTCTATTCAAAGACATGTCATTCTGAAATTTTGAAAGACCAAAGAAAGAGGGAAGATCCTTAAAACTACCATAAAAGGAAAAACAAATGGAAAAAAATTATATGCTAAGAAAATTGATTCACAATGGCATCAGACTTTTCAGAGAAGCAGCAGAAGATAGAAGACAAGAAAGCAATGTCCTAGACATTCTGAGGCAAAATAATTTTTAACCTAAAATCAAATGTGGGGGAGAAATTAGGACATTTCTGACAGGCAAGGGGGTTACTAGACAAATATGCTCCAATTAAAGAAGACTAAACCAAGAAAGAAGACACAGGATCCAGGGAACAGTAGATCCAACCTAGAATATCAAAGGCAAGTCCCAAAGAGAGCAGCTGGACGGCAGGCCTGGAGGGCAATAAGCTTGGGAAGAGCAGGATGCCTGGCTCCAAAAGTGTAACTACAAACATTGGAAAAGATAAATTATGAATATACTGATTGATACAATGAGGAATTTCAGCACAAGATTTCCAAAAGTGGTATATACACAACAGCAAAAGCTGAGACCTGCCCTAGAAAAGAGAGTCTCCCTAAAAAATATTTTGTTAGGCAATGTAGAGAATGCTGAGATGGGAAGTAAAATATAAATAACTATCCAATTGCCTAGAATAAATAACCACTGGTATGACTACATACTAAAAGAAAGGAACAAAATGCTATAATTAGTTCAGTAGTTATTAGTAAAATTCTCTTAATATCTCTTAATAAACAGAAAAGGTGAACAAATTACATAGCAAACAAATATAATGAAAAGGTAAACCTTATGAGAAATCAAGAAATTGATTTTATTTTCCTCAAAAAAATAAAATGTTAAAAAAAAAAACTCAGTAGAATACTGAATGCAGAGTACAGTAAATCCTGAAAAAAAAAATATTCCCTGTGATTTGGTCATTCTAAAATTCTATCCTAGAAATAATCCCAAACACAAAAAGTTTCTTGTTCATTGGCACAATTTTTTCTCCTTAGGCTGGAATTATCTCCAATAGCACTCTGTTTTAAAACATACAAAAGAGGTGGCTTAGTCGGTTAAGCATCTGCCTTGGGCTCGGGTCATGATCCTGGGGCCTGGGATCAAACCCGGCGCAGGGCTCCCTATTCAGTGGAGAGCCCACTTCTCCCTCTCCCCCACATCCCTGCTTGTACTCTCTCTCGCTCACTTGCTCTCGTTCTATCTCAAATAAATAATATCTTAAAAATAAATAAACAAAACACACAAAAGAAAAATAAAGATCTCCCATAATCCTAGTACTTAAAACAACACATCTATAAAAGTAAACAGTGAAAGCCTCACCACAAGCCAGTCCAATCCCTCTCAAAGTTATCAACAATAATGTGGAGCACAGTTTTTCTATTCTTATATATGTTACATATATCCATATATGTACACACGAACATATACACACATTTGTTCTTTTAATAAACAGCAAAACTGGAATCACTGCCTGTGTGTGTTGCTCTGTAATGTTTCTCTTCCACTCAGTGTATTAGGTAACAGTTTTTGAGTGCTATATGCAGACATTGTTCTAGGTGCCTTTTCTTTCTTCTTTTTTTTTTTTTTTTTAAGATTTATTTATTTGACAGAGAGACAGCCAGCGAGAGAGGGAACACAAGCAGGGGGAGTGGGAGACGAAGAAGCAGGCACCCAGCAGAGGAGCCTGATGCGGGGCTCAATCCCAGAACGCCAGGATCATGCCCTGAGCCAAAGGCAGACGCTTAATGACTGAGCCACCCACGCGCCCCATCTAGGTGCCTTTTCATATATTATCATTTAAACTGCACAATGTTTCATAAAAGTAAAACAACTTTGCATCTTAGAGCTGATACATTTACTGCCAATCCCTTATATGGATATATCATAATTTACCATCCCTCTATTTTGGACATTTGGTTTCTAATTTTTTGTATAATTCCAATCATACAGCAAAAAACAGGAAACCATTAGGGGTGCCTGGCTGGCTCAGTCTGTAGAGCATGCAACTCTTCATCATGGAGTCATGAGTTCGAGTCCCATATTGAGTGTAGAGATTACTTTTAAAAAATAAAATAAAAATAGAAAGCCACTTAAAGAGGAGAGTTATTAATTAAATTATGGCATAATCACATAAGGAAACAATAACCATAAAAAATGATCATTGGAAAAGCTGAGTAAATGTATCAGAAAATGCTTAGACTATCCATCAGAAAATGCACAGACTATGTACAAAGTAAAAAACACAGGAAAAAAGAAAACTATTTAAACAGTGTGGATTCAACTATGTAATAAACATATAAAGTAGTTTCTTGTTGGTGGAAACTGGGTGATCCTTCTCCCCTTCTTTTCTAGTTTCAAAGTTTTCAACAATGTGAATGTATTAGTATAAAAAGGAAGATAAGCTATATTTTCTTTATAGCTAGAAATAAAACCACATAAATTGGTAATCTTAATATTTTAAGAAGCTATGACTTATGTAAATACACAGTATACAAGTTCTCCTAAATCATTTTCAGATATTAAACTCATGTAAAATTGATTCCATAACAAGTTTATCCTATATTATCACAACAAAAATTATTATATATAACACATTAAGGCAATACATGGAATATTTTTTCAATTATAAATGTTAAAATGACTCGAATTACTTTCTATTGGCATAGTCACCACTTCAAGAAACATACTTTTGCTCTTGACTGTGTTAATTCAAAGTGGACAGATTCCATTTTAGTCATTAAAGAATGATTCTGTGAGACCAAACAAGCATTCTGTTGCCTGAGTTTGTTAAGTTTCTCTCGAAGATTTCTGATCTCCTGGTCCATGGGGGAAGATGAAAAAGACATCTAAAAGATGAAAAAGAACAAGCTATTTTGGATTATTTCATTAAGCATTGTAAGTAATGGAAAATGATGAACAACTGTCAGTAAAATGACTAAGTAGTTCAGAAAATGAGTTAAGATATTTAGTGAGTGCTGGTGAGGATGTGTGGGACAATCTGCACTCTCCCCCACTGCTGGTGAACGTGTACATAATTATAGCTTAAAAAACAATGGTACACTTTGGGAAAGTTCTGGGTATTATCCAGTAAAGTGGAAGATGCTAACACTCAACATATTACTCCTGGATATCATCCTAAAACTTCTACACCTGGAAATATAAGAATATTCATACCTACATTGTCCATAAGAGGCAATAAATGGAAAGAATCCAAATGACCATCAACAAAATGGATAATGAATAAATTCTTTAAACTATACACATTTTTATTATACTTTTGAATATATATTTTATAAATAATTTTAATTTTCATGAGGGTTGAGGTTTTTAAGACATAATTTAACTTTTTTTTGAAAAAGTAATATGCAATTCAAAAGTCAAAACTATGTAAAAGTACACACAGAAGCCTCATTCCCATTTTTAGTAGGTAGGTAACCATTTTTATAAGTTTTTTTAAAGATTTTATTTATTTATTTGAGTGAGAGAGAGAGGGAGAGAGAGCGAGAACAAGCAGGGGTAGGGGCAGAGAAAGAGGGACAGGGAGAAGCAGAGCCCAACGTGAGGCTCATGAAGGCTCCATCCCAGGACCAGGAAATCACGACCTGAATGGAAGTCAGATGCTTAACTAACTGAGCCACCCAAGCACCCCTTTAAGTCTCCTATTTATAAATTTTTATATAACACCATACATACAGCAAAAAGAAATAGGAAACTGAGGCACCTCGGTGGTTCAGGCTGTTATGGCTTAGGTCATGATCTCAGAGTCCTGGGATCAAGCCCCGCATCAGGCTCCCTGCTTAGTGGGGAGTCTGCCCCTCTCCCTGCTCATGTTCTTTCTCTCTCTATCCCAAATATATGAATAAAATTCTAAAAAAAAAAAAAATAGGGAACTGCCTACATAGGAAAGATAAATTATGGTCTTAAACAGTCTTCTAGTGTTTCCACCTTCGTTTGCAAGCAATACAAATTACCCACCCTCACAGTGACTTACGAAAAAACTAGCATTCTATATATGTCATTCTATACCTTGCATTTCTTCTTAAATATACTCTGCCAATCTCTCCACAACCAATATAGTTAGAAACTCCTATTCTTTCAGCTCCCCACCTCAGCTGCAGTTTCCACTGCATGTTTATTCAACCAATCCCCTATTGATAGGCACTTGAAGTATTTCTAATCTGTTATGACCAACAAAGCATCATTTTGTACTTATGCAGGCATATCTGACATGCATTTTTCTCTAAGTGGGACTTCCAAGTCAAGAGTAAACGCATTTGTGATTTGGAGAAACATTACCAAATTACCCTCCATATGGGGTTGTATCATTTTGCACTACCACCAGCAATGTATGAGAAAGCCTATCTCCTCCTAATTTCACCAACAAATACAGTGTCAATGTCTGATAGGTACGAACCGGTACCTAAGTATAGTTTTGTTGTGAATTTCTCTTCTTATGAATGAGACTGAACAACTTTTTATTTGTTTGAAGATCATTTTAACCTCCTGTTTCATACGTGTCTTTTGTCCATTTTTTTATTGGGTTGTTGATCTTTTCTTCTGCCTAGAAGCTCTTCCTATATTAAAGAGATTAGCTCTTTGTCTTTAATAGGCATAACCAATACTTCCCACTCCAATTTGTCATTAGTTTTTTGATTTTGTTTTTGGTAAAACACAATGATTTCAATTAAAGCATATATGTAACAAAAATGATCAGCAATTTGAGTTAGGATATAGGTCAAATTCCCCAGAATTACACAATTTTTGTAGACATGGAATTTGAATTTATCTTCTAAATTGCAGGCTCACATAGCTTCATTAAGCAGCTTCCTTACAAAAAGAAAACCTCTTAACTGTTAGCTTTCTGAAGTGGGAAGAGCACATTTTTCTGAAAGAAGATTATGATGTGCATATGCAACCATATGCATGCATGCATGCTGGCAGTGAGGAAATAGAGAACAGGAAGAAGAGAGTGGAAGGGGAGATTGAGGGGTTGAGTAAGGAAGAAAGGTAAACACAAGGAGGTAGATAATAGGACTGAATAAAAAAGACAGAGGGAGAAAGTTCCAGACCAGTAAAGATGTCTAAGATCATCCACAAAATTTAGGGATAATGAAAAGTGAACAGTGCCATGCTATCATATAGCATTTGATCCAGGCTAAATATACTAAATACACTTTAACCACTTAATAAATAACTGATTACCTACTACGTATAGTGCCAATTACCTACGATTTATAATAACTAACTGATTACCTATTATGTATAGTACCATAAATCAGAGGGGTTACAATTTACTTGGGAAAACAAGACATTTAATTGCAAAAAGGTAATAAATCTAGAAGTTTAAAAATACAGTAATACACCAAAGCAACTACTTTCTTGTTAGGACACAACAACAAGAACCATAATGTTTAAATTCAATAGTCTTGAGCACAATGGTAAAAGATTATGGAAAACTTAAACAGGCATTTAAAGAAAAAAACTCAAAGAAAAAGTATTTTAAGTAGGTCTAAAACTTTTAAGTAGACAGGTCTAAAAACAATAACCTTATCTCTTGGCTTTTTTGGAAAATCAGTACTGCCAGTGGGCATTTTACAAACTTTTTTGTAAGGTATGTAATTCAAAAGTCCAAGCTGGTTAGGCTGAGAAAGATCTTCCAGAATGAGTTTTTCAGATCTTGAGTGATTAGAAACATAATCAGAATTTTCACTTGGACTAACACTAGAGAAAAAAGAAAAATACATTTTAGTTCCTAATTTAAGTATTCACTCTAAATTTCTATACATTATTTATGAAAACAGAAAGAAAAGCACTTGAAGTTCTGCTGTAAATCACATTCAGTTATGAACTTAAGGCAATGTCTCAACTAAATTTCTTAATGAACTGTAATGAGTTTTAAACTAACAATCTGTGTAGTCTAGAGACTCTATGCTAGGATTACTTCAGATTCAAATAGTCCTAATAATAAAAGATTAATTAAGCCCAAACATATATTTTATACTCGGAGTCCTAATATAGTCAAGGTGTTTACTTAATGTATAAGCTCTTCTCCAACATTTCTATTTTTTCCTAAACCAAGAATTACATTAAAAATTAGATTATTTCCTATTCTATTAGAAACATAATATATAATAATGAAATTCATACATTTTACATTCATAAATTAAAGTCACATTCTGAAGTCCGTATGTGATTTTACTTACGTACCTGGATAACTCTTCCCCTAAACTCTGCAAACTCCATTCTGTTATCTTCAGTTCATGTCTTAGGGAAGCAACATTTGCAAGCAAACTTTCTTCTTCATTGTCCTTATTACAGTAGTATGATGAACTAGATTCCATTTCTTAAAAAAAGAAGTGTATTTCTTGTACCTTGCCAGAAAGAATCTGTGGTGTCAAAATACTCTCACATTAATACAATTTAACTCATTATTTTTCTATTTACCTCAAATGTTGTGCAATCTTTCATGATAACTTAAAAAACAAAACAAAAACCCAGTAACAATGAATTTCTCTGCAGTGTAAAGCCAAGGAAATAGAAAGTTCAATAGTTCCCCTTTTCTAAGCACATTTAATCTTTCTAACAATAGTGCACATTAAATATTGTTATTCCACGTTAAAGTTAAAACAAACTAAGAATAAGGCAAATTAAATAATTTGCTCAAGGTCATATAAACTGTAAATGGTGGAAACAAGATTTGAACCTAAGTCATCAGGATCCAAAGACCTTTTAATTATGTCACACTGCAATTTCTAACTTACAGATCAATTTCAAGATGAGCTGTCTGAACTTACATAATCAAGTTACAAGCTCTGGAAATCTGATAAAATCGGTATCATTATAGTCACTCATATTTTCTTAACAGCAATTTATTACCAAATAAAGGTTATCTCCTTCTCCCATTCACAATGGTTATAAAATTTAAAAAACACACACATTCACATCACAACCATAGAGATCAAAATGGCATTTGGCAAGTTAACTCAGAAATTCATGAAGTTTTTCTTTCTTCAACTAATGAGTATCTCCAGAATTGTGAAATTCTCTACTAAATAACCTTTACACATAAAAATCGTGATAAAGTGCCACATTTTATTATTAATAATATATAATCATTATGTATTAAAATACATATTTATATAATAAAACTAAGGCTTTAAAATCTCGACTACTTTAGATCTTTCTGCATCTTAAAATTACATTCCTCTTAAAGATCTCATTTACCTTTGTCATTGTAGCACCTCTCTTCCATCACCCTTCTAGAATTCTGACCACATCCCAAGCTCCAAAAGGTTAGGAGTCTTATGCATTATGTTCAGGGTTTCAAGGCACTTACGGAAGGTCAATATGTTCAGTGAATAAACGATGATTGCTGAATTGCCCTTCCTTCCCCTCATCCAGCTAAAATAGACCGGCAAATTTATTCTCCACTCAAAATTTCTCAGATATAAGAAGGAAGATTAAAAAGAAAACCCTCACCTTATTGGAAGAAACTGTGACAGGAAATTAAATGAGACACTATGTAATCGCAGAGAAAATGTTTCTTTTTCCCCCCCTTTCGTTTGCACAAATTTGCTTCTGCTTAAGCGAGAAGACTCTCTCATACAAAAGTCAATGGATCAGGTCCCCATTCTGCTTTATCTTTTCAACATCTCTAGCTTCCTACAGGATGGTGAAGGAAAAAAGGGTACAATTTGGGTAAATCCTAAAATATCATTCGATATTACATTTCAACTAAATCAGGTTTTACGTCCAACATCTTCTGTGTATTTTAATGTAACAATTCCCTAACACTTTTTAAGTACCAATGAATACATTTGCTTTTAATTTTTTTTTTCCTACTGAGCCATCTGCCAAATGAAGACTTTTCTTCCCTTCAACTTACAATAGTTATAAAAGTCTATCTCCACTGCCTGTACATACGTAGAAAAGTGCATCACGCTACCTACCGGCCCCGACCAGATCATCTTCTGGTCCTAACGACGCGTTGGTAGCTTTACGCACAGGCACACCCATCAACCATCAACACCGAAAAACCGGTGTTCTTTATTATAAACCTTGCATGTAATAGGATGGGCTGTCGTCGAAAAAGATTCCTCGTTGTGGAAGGGGGTCCCGGATTTATGTTTTACGGTCCTGTTATCAAGAACTCTCAATTTGACAGAACTGATCCTACGTTCATCTTAAAGAAGCGGAGGAAAACATGACATCTTCCTCTCCGATTTCTCAAGTAAAATACAAGCCTGCAAAGTCCGAGGGTGCTGGGAGGGAAAGGAACAAAACTCCCCCAGGTAGGCCTGTTTGCACCCTCCAAGGAGCGCTCACCACCCAAGTCGTAGTTGGGAAACAGACCCACCTGACAACAGCGCACGACGCGCTCTCGTCCGCGTTCGGAAGCCTCAGCCTCGGACCCTCTCCCGAGTTCGGGGCGTAGAAGCATCAGACACTCCACGCGGGGAACGAGTGAACCCCAGCTGCACCGAGTTCGAACCGCCGCGGGAGCCGTTGGGGACGCTACTCCCCGGCCGCAGCCCCGCCCCCCGCGCAGGCTCTGCGTGACGCGACGCAAAGGCGTGGGGCCTGTCGGGGATCTTGGTCTGCGTGCGCGTCCAAGCCCGCTCGCCCGGAACTACATTTCCCACAATTACCCCGAAGACGCCCATTGGTGTGGGGAAAGCCATGGGAACCTGCCGCCCGGGTGTGAGGCGGGGCGCGCTCACGCCGGGCCTGAAGGGGCCGAGACAGAGAAGGGTGCGGAAAAGGACTGCTGGCCCCGCCCCTCGATCCCTACCCTTCGGAGACCGGCGTTTCCCGCTCTGAGGGATCCTGTGCCGCCGCCGCGGCCGCCGCCTGGGGTCTTTTTCAGGCTCCAGATTTCCCTGCCAACCACGAGGAGTCCAGGGAGGAAAAGCGGAGCCTAGGTGCCAATAACGCACACCTCTCGCGTCTCTTCCAGCCCCAGATCGCCCCGGCAGGGATGGGCGACAAGATCTCGCTGCCCTGCCTGGTGCTCCTCCTGGCCACTCTGTACTCAGTGCTGCTGCCGGGGGCGGCCGGCTTCACGCCCTCCTTAGACAGCGACTTCACGTTTACCCTTCCGGCCGGCCAGAAGGAGTGTTTCTACCAGCCCATGCCCCTGAAGGCCTCGCTGGAGATTGAGTACCAAGTAAGTGTAGAGGGTGAGCTAGCCTCCTTCCTTTATCCCAGCCACACCGCGTCTTCGCCTCTCACCCGCTTAGAAACTTCTTGTGGACTGCCGGGGTGGTGAAGGGGCGAGGGCCGCCGGGGTAGCCGGCCCGCTCCGCGCAGGCGCGCGAGGCTCGGCTCTCCTGGGGCCGGGGACCCAGAAGTTAGGCGGGACCTGGAATTGACTACCCGCCCTCTCCCCTTTTCTCCTGTCGGAAAGAGGCCAGCACTGGTGATCTAGGTGGTTTTCGCTTTCGTTTCATAATTCGCCCATCGCCTTGCTAACCAGCACATGTTTGGATACTGGGAATTTCGCAATACAGGATTGATAACACGTTCTCCTTCATCATTGGAGGAGATGATGACACTTGTTTTGTTACCCCTACCACGCTCACCCAATTCCGGTATTATAAATCTTCGCCGTCATTGCTTCAGTTCCTTAACTGAATCCTTTTTTTGAATTGTGATCTTGTGATTGTCACTAAATCCGATTTTGGAATATTTTGGAAGGAGCTCTTGATATATTTAATGGGTACATTTCCTTCTCATGTTTACTTTTAATAATTGTATATTAAATCTTTATAACTTTTAGTTCATCATTGTAAGCATTTCTCCCATATCGTTTTCTTTTTAGTATCTTCATAATATTATGTAGGAATTTGCCTTAATTTATGTAGTCATTGTGGAAGAGGGTAATTTCTTAGAAGAAATCTTGTTAGATCCACACAGCTAATTTTGATGTTTCTGGGTCGCACTGAAAAAAAATGCGTTGGTGTGGTCCACCTTTTAATTTTTTCACAGATTACTTAATTTATAATGATAATTTTTTAAGTTGATGTAAAGAATTTTTCAACAGTAACTGTCGAGTATGGAGCAAAATAAGTTATGTAGAATTTTCATCGGAAGGAACCTTAGAATTAAATTATTTATAGATGTTTAAGGAAAGCAATAGAGAGCGCAGTATCTGAAGTCACAGTGAGCAAAGCTGAGGCTAGAACACATTTCTTTATCTCCATTGTAGTTCAAAAGTTCATTTACCGTGTGCGGGTAATTGACAGGGGTGGAGGGGGAGGTGGGAGAAGTGTGGATGAGATGACCAACTATGACACGGACAAAAAAGAGTCTGTTTTCAAGGATCTTATTATTTAAGGTATAATTTCAATAAAGTATCGTTAAGTGCTGTTAGAGGACAGCCACTTCTCTGATGTTTCAGAAAAGGATTCCTGGAAAAAATAGATTTGAATCTAGAAAGATGCTTACGTGAGACAAGAATGCAAGGAAGGAGGGACATTTCAGGAAAAGGAACAAAACCCAAATAGTTATAAAAATGCATAATGTGTTTTGTTGGTGGGCAGTATGTAGACACTATAAGCGCTGAGTTTTTATTAGACCTAAAGACTGTAAAGTCTAGGGTGGGAGTAGAAGTAAAATAGATTGGAGAGGTCAGGAAGCTGGATCATGGATCATGAATCTTAGCCTTGTGTGCTGTGTTGAGTGGCTTTGCCCTTGTTCTGTACAAGGGCCATTGAAGATATAAGCAGCATGGTAACAGTCAGAAATGTTTTTAGACAGATCACTGGGTATGGTGTGGAAAATGGATTTAAGGAGGGCAAAATTAGAGGCAAGGAAACCCAACTGGAGGTTAGTGAAATAATCCATGTTAGAAAACTACCTGAAAATTCTTTAATATTCATCCAGGTATTGGTATTAGGAAATGTATATGAACTACTGACCGCTTATGATTATGATATAAAACCTGTAGAGATAAAATGCTTGGGTTGAAATCCTAACTCTGTCACTTACTACCTATGTGATTTAAACAAGTTACTTAAGCCCTCAGTTGTAAAATAGAGATAATAGTAATTACCTCATAGAATTAATTTGAAAAAATTAGTGAATAAGTTTTCATAGACCATCCCTGACACTGGTAGATAGGCAGTGAATGTTGGTTTTCTACATTTACACTTCTAGAGTTATATAGCTGGCTTGGTTTAGCTTTATGCTCTGCATCTTTAGTCAGTCTTAAAGGGACTGCACCTCCAAAGTATTCTCCCTAAGCAACTTAATTGTTTTGATTGAAGAGAGAAGTAAAATGATTTAATGTCTGTAGTTCTAGACAATGTTGAGGGGTTTGTAGGGTTAGAGATAATTTTCAGCTTTTTGTTTGCATATTCCAACTCCATGATTAATTTTCCAATAACAATAAGCTACTGCTTTTTGTCTTCATTTTTAAAATGTCAGGAAACAGACATTCCAGACATTGCCCTTGGGTCACTGTGACATACTGAAAATTTTTAACCATTTCTTACTTTTCAGCTTTAGGAGGACACTTTTAGAATAATTGACCAACCCCACATTATATTAAGTTCTTGAAAATTTTAAATGTCAATACATATATTTTATGAATAAACTAGATCAGTTAACTTTTTAAAAATCATTGCTAAGTGCTTAATTTGTTGGAGCACTATGCTAAATGCTACAGATTTAACGGCGAGTAAAAATATAGTCCGCGTTCTCATACAATCCAGAATAGAAAAAGACAGTAATCAAATAAATGTAAAATAAATGTAAAATTGTAACTCTTAAAGTGCTATGAAGGTAGGTATATACAACTATGAGAAGGTTTAATAGGACTTAATTTCATCCAGAAGTTGAGAGAAGACATTCCAGAAGTAGAGTTCAGATCTGTAGAAAAATCAGTCTTATTAGGCATAAGGGGATGATTAGAACAAGGCAATTGGTAAAAAAGAATAGCATGTTCCAAGGCATTGAGGAAGAAGACAGAAGAAAGCCTTTGAGGAACCGAAAGACTGTTACAGCAAGTGCAGATGAGGGAGAGTGGCACTCATCATCTTCTAGTGAAATCATCAGGAAGTTTAGTTTCAGATTATGGTGTTTTTTAAATAAATATTTTATGTTTTAAAGTTGTGTTATATATTTTTAAGTATTCTTCTGTGTTCTTAATTATCACTTTTAACAGTTTCATTAAGCCTGACAGCCACTACCAAACTGAAATCTTTGTTTAGTTTTGTTAGATCTCTGATTTTCTGATTTAATAGGTAACTTTTTTTGGTTTTTTTTTAGAGGATAACTTTGAGTCAAATTCTTTTAAAATGGTTTAAGTCCTTGGACTAACTTTTTGCTTTCACTTTAGTAAATTTAATTTTCTTTAACTTGGGATCATTGAAGACATGGCTGCATTGGTTTTTTTTTGTTGTTGTTTTGTTTTTTTTTTGCATCTATTATTATATGTAAGAATTCTGATGCCAATCCCAATTCTTGTTTTGCAGTTCCTTACTACTTATCATTGGAAGTTTCTAGGTTGTTCTTTTTAAATCCTTTGGGAAAGTCAGTAGGATTTTTTTATCTTTCATATCTATTAGCCCCTTCCAGTCTAAAGATTTTTATCTTTTGAAGCAAGAATTTTTGTTCTCTTTGATGATTTCCTTCCTTCATTTCTCTTGGTTCTCTTCTTTGAAATCCTTGTTAGATTGATATTTGAAATCTTTAGCTCTGTCCTTCACAAAGGGTCTTAACATTTTTCTGAAACTTTTCATCTGTTCTTTTTCACCTTGTTCTGAGAATTCCTTGGTTGCTTCCTGATTTTTAGTCTCTATCCATATTCATTCTGCTGTCATTACATTTGTTAAGGCTTTATTTTGGCAACAACAATTTTGATCTTTTTTATTTTTCTATCAGCAACCTCATTTTTATGGATTACACATTCTGGAATTTCTCTAAGGATATATATTTATGAGGAAACATTTTGAAGTCTGCTTATGTTAACTATTTTTTCAGAATTTGATCCTCTCGGTAAAACCGGTAACATGAAAAAGAGGGCATTGATTTCAACAAATGTGTTTCTCTAGTCTGTTTCAGTGAGAATTTTGAGATTGATAGCTGTTGGTACCTAGATATATCCTTTGCTCAGTGGACTATCTTCCAGAAATTCCTTACTCTTCGTGTCTGTTAACAGTCTTCCTAGATTTCCAGTGTTGTTATTTGTATCATTATATATTTTCTTCATTTTAATGGGATTTGAAAATGAAAGAGAATTATGTGTATTTAGCTAGCTATTTGAAACTACTTCTGTTGATCAGTAAGTAGAGCACAGGAATAGGTAATTTTTATATCACTCCATTAAAGCCACCAAGAAAAATAAAATGGAGTGTTAAATAAGAAAAAGAGTAGTTATCAGAGGAAAATTGCTGAGTTCAAATTTTGACCATGCCATTCATTGGCTGTATCTACCTTAAGAAAACTATTTCTCTGTGCCTCATTTTTTTTGCGTTTTTTTTCTGTTTGTTCTGTTGAATGGTTCTCCTGTTTATTTTACTGAGAACAGTAGTAAGACCTACCTCTTAGAATTGTTACGAGGAAATTAACTCAGATAAGGTACTTAAAACAATGTGTGGCATACATTGTTAATTGTTAGCTACTATCATCATCATTTGGGGATTATAAAGGAACAGATTGTGTTCACTGGCCAGTAAGCCAATAGCCTACTTGGAATAATCAGTTCATATCAGGGAATAATGGGTGAATGCACCAAAGAAGTCAGTTGGAGTCAGATCATGGAAGTTTTGAATTCTGGGTTAAGAAATAGTTAATTATTATTTTATTGAAGAGGAAACAAACTCAGAAAAGCTACATAGCATGCTCTAATGCCTAACTAAAAAGGTTTACCATTTGAACCCCCTTCTGTGTTTCTTTCCACTCTACAGGGCTTCTCAGTCAAGGCACCATTTTAGGAAGATTATTTCAGTAATATTTATAAAGCCTAAAGTTAGGTGATGGCAACAAGAATTGGTAAGAAAGTTCCAAAATAAATGGAATTGAATTGGGTGATCTTTGTGCTCCTTTCTAGCCCTTACATGCATCTTGTTGACTTTCTTTACCTCTCTAGGTTTAGAAAGAAAATCTTTTCATCAGATGATATACTTTTTATATTTTTTATTTTCAGAATTTGTAATGTGTTCTTTTGTGCTTTTCTACAGGTTTTAGATGGAGCAGGATTAGATATTGATTTCCATCTTGCCTCTCCAGAAGGAAGAACCTTAGTTTTTGAACAAAGAAAATCAGATGGAGTTCACACGTAAGCGATCTTTTAGTTGAGTTCCTTGGGCTGAGTAATACCAATGAGCTATCTGCAGGGCAGGAAAATTTAGCACATTTGATACAAACATCAGTATTAAATGATTCCATATGAACAGTGTAAACAGTCCTAGATAGTGGTCTCTCATAAACTAAAACGTCTTCCTTTAATTTTTTCTTTTTTTTAGGCGTTTTGTATTGATCCCAAATTTTTTCTTTGCTTTGGTTAAATAAGATGAATATGCCCTAGGTATTGCATTCAGTCTATTGTGGCATTTTAAATCTGTCTTTCTGACTAGCACACAACCTTTCCATTTTAAGTTACTGTTCCAGGTATGTATCCTATAGTTTGAGCTGCTCGCTGTATCATCTTTGCCCCCTATTTCCTTTCCTAAAAAAACAGGTACAATACATCTTTGTGTGTATGTGTTGTGTGTGTATGCATGTAAAAGTTGGTTTTTTTTAACTCAGACCTCATTCTTTTTAGATAATTAGAAGATGGATAGTAAAAGATCTGACCAGAGGAAACCAGAAAAAAAATAACTTGTTACAAGTTTAGAGTTTGACAAAAGGCTATATGCTCTCTTAATCTCACTTCTCTTTTTCATATCTCAGTGGTGTGTTTCCCTGTTCATGCTATCATTTTACTATAGCACTTTGTTTACTCATGTTATTGCATTAAAACTAAGCTGTGAGTGTACAGGAAGAAGAAAAGCAAATACGGTCTACTGTTTGCCATAAACTAGGCTTTGCATTTTATATGCTTCTAAATTAATCATTCCAACCCATTATGAGAGATTCTTTGATTCCCCAATTCCCATTTTACAGACAAGGAGGCTCAGAGAAGTTAAATAAGTCTGCAGGGATACACATTTATTAAGAGGAGGAGGCAGGATGGATCAGAGTTCTTGCTTTCTACCATACGATGCTTAAAACATCTCTGGCACATAGCAGTATGTAAGTACTAGCTATTATAGTTATTGGTCTTTGTTAACCAGCATACTTGGCATGTAACTGATAGTAAATAATACATGTATGAATGACTGAGGGGGAAAATAGCTCAACTATAATACTCTTTTCAGAGTGCTTGATTTTATTTTTATTTTTTATTTTTATTTTAATTTTTAAAGTTTTTAATTTTGAAAGTTTAAGTTTTTATTTAGAAAGTTTTTAAATTTCTTATTCTTTATTTTATTAAAGTGCTTTTAAAATGGCATTTTATCTATGGAGAGCTCAGAAAAAATTATTTTTATTAAACTATTAATAAATAAAATAGAGAAACAGTAATTTAAAAAGTCAGTTTTGACTGATAAACTTGGAACTATGCTTTCTCTTGGATAGTTATATGAACAGAAACTAAAAATGCAGCTCATCTTTAAATTTCAGAAACTAGAAAATCTGTAGAATTTGTCATTTTTTCCTCCAATTTTCTCCTTTCCTTTAGAGATAAATTAAGATTAACTGTTAGGGAAAAAAGATATCTTATTGCTCTCTTGCATAGAATTAGCTCTCATTAAACCAGTGGGAAAAAACAATTTTATAAGAGTTGACATTTATTGAGTTCTTTTGATGTGCCAGGCTACTGTTCTAAGCACTTTATATTTATTTTTTTTATTCTTCACCACAGTCCTGTGAGGTACATGATATTATCATTTTATCAATAAAGAAACTAAGGCATAGAGCACTAAAGTTAGTGTACAGCAAAGCCAGGATTTAAAACCAGGCCGTCCAACTCACTCTTAATCACTACACCAAATTTACAAATCTACTTTCTAAAAAGTCAGATTTAAATAAAATTGTATTTTTAGCTATATTAACTTTTTAAAGGCAGGTTATAAAATATGTCTGTTATGGCACTGAAATAGTCTTTTGCTTAAATTCTTAAAACAAATACTGTCCTTTCAGAAGGCAGGGTTAGTAAAAATATCTCCAAACAGAACTATAAGCAGCTTAAGTAATACCTATTGGCTGGCACTTCCAGGAATTAGAAGTCTCTGTGTGTGTGTTTGTGTGTTTGTATTTTTCTAGACAACTGAATTAATATTACTGTAACTCACACCAGAATTTATCTGTTCTGGACTACTGTTGCTCTTTAATTCTACTTGAAAGGAAAATTAACTCTGCAGTTTTTATTTGGATAATATTTTGTATCATTTGTACTATTAAAGTTCCTTTCTAATAAAAGCAGTCAACACTGATTTAGAAAGAGATTAGTATAGGAATGACTATAAAGTAGTAAAACATCTTTTTTTTTCCATATACATGCTGAAGCTCATCTGTATGAGTCAGTGCTTCTCAAACTTTTTTCGTTTTTACTCTTATCCCCATGCAACCTTTCTAGACTTTTCTGCCTTATCATCCCCCCATGAAATTTTAAAACCACGGTTTTTGTACTGTATGTATATCTGCACTTTACATATAAAAAGAGTAGGTACAAAGCTTCCCCTTTTATCCAGTGCAGTGTTAAGAATGGCTAAATAAAGTTGAGTTAAATAAAATTAAACAAAATTGAGTTAAATTTAAAAGTGATTAACATTGAACTTAACTTTACATAATAGTCATAACATTTTTTTCCTTTTAAAATTGTTCCCCACTGTATTCGCCAGTATATTCTTCAAGCTTCTTCAAAGGTTAAATACATCCTCAAGAAAAAGGTTTGTCATGACTGAGGAGATTGCAAGGAATGCAGACAGGCTCTGAGCAGTATTATAGAAAAGAAAGATCAATTAACATGAGAGTCAGAAAACCAAGCTTCGTCTGTGCCTATGACAGGCTGTGTGATCATAGGCAAGTATTTTAATTTATGTGAACCTTATTTTACTTACCTTGAAAAGGTCAGTTGTGCCTACTTCCAAATATGATGGTAAGGATTAAAAGAACTAAAATATGTGAAAGTGGTGTGTAAATTATAAAGGGGTATATAAGTATTGGCTATTTTTTATTTATAGTATATATGTTAAGATCCAATCAAATTGCTGAGTACTTCTTTCTTATGCTTGAACTAAAAAAGTTGGAAATAGGGGTGGAAAAGAAGTGGAGATTGACTTAAAAGTATCACATGTTGTAGGCCAGTTATCTTGAATGTGAAGCTAATGAGACCAAGTTGTAAGTTTAACTTAGATGTGATTGGTATTTATTCAGTAAAGCTAATGCCACTGACAGTAAAGCTGTTTGTTGGCCACTGATCCCCAACCTTTGTAAACCTGTGTTATAAAGATGTTCTTAATCTGTAGGAGGCCTGGAAGAAAGCATTTAGAACAAATCCATCACTGCTTTTGAAAACAAAAGTCAGTTTAGAAAGTAATCTCAATTAAAGGGGAGGTCTGTAGTTACATTTGCATATGAATTGAACTCATGATAAATTACTCTTAATAATATTAAAGATCATTGTGAGGTATCATGTATCTATGTTTTTAATCCTATCCTTTTTCAAAAATTAGGTCAGGATCTTTTACCATAATTTCCTGAGTAAATGCCAAGCACATCTAAGTTGCAACTACATATATATATATATATATATATATATTTACATATATATTTCCAGGTTGCCTCTTTCCCAAGAAATTACAAATTATCTTTCAATACCAAGGAAGTCTTTTTATCAGTAAACTGTCCAATTACTATAAACCGTGTTATTTCTTATCTATAGTAGTTTTCCCTTGATCCCAGATAGGAGTACAGATAACTGAAGACATGTACTTTTTTAAATACAGGGTAGAGACTGAAGATGGTGACTACATGTTCTGCTTTGATAATACATTCAGCACCATTTCTGAGAAGGTGATTTTCTTTGAATTAATCCTGGATAATATGGGAGAACAGGAGCAAGAACAAGAGGACTGGAAGAAATATATTACTGGGACAGACATGTTGGACATGAAACTGGAAGACATCCTGGTCAGTATGGTCTTTTCATAAATAAAAATTACCCAGAGGTCTGACTGTGTGATAGGCACTGAAATAAGCATTTTCTCTGCATTATTTCATATAATTTTTACTTAACTCTATGAGGATTATTTATCTCCATCTTTCCAATAAGGAAATTGTGGTTTAGGGGAGATTAAGTAATGTTTGTCACATAACCATGGAGGGGGGAACTAAAATTTGAACATAGACTCCCTTAGAATGTTCACAGACAGAAAAATGTAATGATCTATAGCGTACTTACACATAGGAAAAAAGTGAGCAATTTGTAAATACTTGAGATGTTATAGGCATTTTTCCCACAGCATAGTTTTTATAACATGCAATTTGATATTACTTGATTAATTTGGGAACACTGTATTACTCAGAATAGACCTAGCAGTTATCAGAAACTAGGACTATATTCAGGAGTAAAAACTTTAAGAATATGGCTTCTCTGTTTGAATTGCTTGACCATTTACATGCATAATGAAATGTGCATGTGTAAGAACCTATTTGTTAATAATAGTACTGGTGATAGGGGGAAAAGGTCATTACCCTTCAGCCACAGGTAGATGTAATCAAATGATAGAATTTACTGAGTGGTATTTGTAAATAGCGTATATAGCTGTATTACAGAAATTCCTGCAGTAGAAATAACATGGTCATTGCAAATTAAAACTGTGTAATCTCTAATAGTATTACAACCTGAACTTTTTTGATCACTTGAGTTTTTTTTAGGAAAGCAGCTGTCAAATAGCAGAAGAGACATACTGTATGTAGATGAGTTAGCTTAAGAAGTCACAAAATTAGACAATCATGTATGTGTGATTGCTTAGTGACTGAGCCCTCAGAGCCTTGGTTTCCTTACCTGCAAAATGGGAATACCTCTAGAGTTGTTGTGGGGATGAAATAAGAAATGTCATGTGTCTAAGTGCTTTAAACAGTGTATGGCATAATAAATGTTAGTTTTCTTACCTTTTTCACTGGCGTTACTATGAATACAAACTGAAAGGATTAAGTTTGATTGGTATGAATTTTTACCATGACAGTTTTTTATCTCACCATAATTTCCCATGTATATATCTTTTAAATTTCAATCATATTAACTTATTCTTCCATTTTAAATTTATTTTGCGAACAAGACTAAAACACTAGTACTTACAAATCTTATTAGTGTACTTCACTGCATTCTCAAAAGAGATTGAATTCATTCACATGGTTAAACAAAATGACCAAGTTCAGATTTAAATATAAATAAGCCCTTTTTAAAGAAAAATAAAATGTCTTTCAGGAGTTTTATTTCCCCAAAATTTTGTGTCATAACAGCAGACTTTGATAAATAATTTTGTATTTGGCTATCATTGCTGTAATACTGAAAAGAACTATGCATGATCTTTTTATCTGGGGATCTGAATTCCTTATTTTTCTAGAAAATATTTGCATTAATAGATTACTGTTGCTTTACAACTATGCCCAAATGGTAAATATTACACTTTGTAGTTTTGTAGGTTTAGCAGAATAGTCTGAAATTTTGAGTATAGTTTTTGCTCAAATAAGGATTTTAAGCAAGATGACTATCCAGGAAAATCTGTTTCTAGTATTTTCTTATTTTTGCCATATGTACAATTGATCCCTGAACAATGTGCAGTTGAACTATGCAGGTCTACTTATACACATTTGCAGTAAATGCAATAGAGTACTATTAATGTATTTTCTTTTCCTCATAATTTTCTTGGTAACATTTTCAAATCGCTAGCTTACTTTATTGTAGGAATACAGTATATAAAGTATATAATATATATAACAAAATGTGTCTTGATTGTTTATATAAGGCTTCTGGTCAGCAGTACACTATTAGTAAAGTTTTTCGGAATCAAAGGTTTTACGTGGATTTTTAACTGTGCAGGGCATTGGCACCTCCAATCCCCATGTTGTTCAAGGGTCAATTGTACTTTGACATTTTAAGTCTCAATTTTAACTTATATTCATATAGCCCTTTTTCAAATCACTTCTCTCACCAGGACCCTACTATAAAAATAGGTTTTTCAGAAGATGTACAACTTAGAGTGCATCCTGATAAGCTTGTTTTACAAATGTGATCTTGGAACATTTTTGTATTAAAAATAGATCATACTTTTGGATGTATAATATGCATATCAAAAATTGGAATATTTTCTGATGTCACTATTATTTTCTGAGATGAAAACATTAGGTAAAGTTTTGCTAGACACTAAATTAGACAAAACTAACATTCAAAGAAAATATTATAAACACACAGTGCATTATATAAATACCTAAAAGTTATCAGGGTTTTTTTTTTTTTTTATCAGTTAGGTTTTTTGAAACTAGTCTTTTTCTTATGGTTGTGAAGGCTAAGAAATAGTGTATATAAAATTCCTGGCATTATGCCACTGAAATAGATTTTCACATTTTCAATTTACATTAGCTTTGCTCTTCTGTAAAGTAACTATTTGTAAACAATAATTTAAATATATCAGGAGAATTATTACATAAACTTACCGAAGATCTTTAGGTAATCCTAGTAGTACCTGTCCCTTAATTAAAATTGTGTTTGGATATAAAACTAATGAGTGTCAGGGTACTATGAATCACATGTTTAAATGAACTTAAAATTACTGAGCATTCTTTTATAGTAAAATTATTTTATTTATCTCCAGGAATCCATCAACAGTATCAAGGCCAGACTAAGCAAAAGTGGTCATATCCAGACTCTGCTTAGAGCATTTGAAGCTCGTGATCGAAACATACAAGAAAGCAACTTTGATAGAGTCAATTTCTGGTCCATGGTTAACTTAGTGGTAATGGTGGTAGTGTCAGCCATTCAAGTTTATATGCTAAAGAGTCTATTTGAAGATAAGAGGAAAAGTAGAACTTAAAACTTTAAACTAGAATACTTAACATTAAAAAAAAAAGACAGAAAAATGCAATACACTGTTATAATCAAGACCATTAGTAGTCTTTTCAAAAAATGTTTTCAAGCATTACAAGTGTGAAACAAGTATAATTTTAAGATGAAAGGAATCTTCACTTTTGTCTGTGCAAGTAATCTTATTGTTTCAGTTGTACTTAAGTGTATAACAAATATTTCACAGAGTACAGGTATAATTGAATGAAGCCATATATCAGCATTTTCCTAAGTTTGAAAAAATTTTGCAAATGTCATAGGTGATTTAAATAGATGAACTTTGGGCCTCAATGCAACACCAAACATTGTTTTTAAAACATTGTCTTACGTAGAAGTTTCTTTGTAAATGTGGCAATTACAAATTAGAAGTTTTCGGTATATTGAAATTTCTTTGTAAATGTGGCAATTATAAATTAATTGTATAATTTTTCAGTATATTAAGTTATAAATCATCTGAGGATTACCTAATCATGAATTGGATATATATTTTGAAGACAAAAATTCAACTTTTCTTTTTACATGTGGATCTCTCCCATAATGTAAATAGAAGCATAGCTGTGAAAAACAGATTTGTGAGATTTTTATAACTAAACATATTTCAATTTAAAGTATTAGCAAAAAGTATTATATACTTAGCTTATATTCCCCAAAGGCCAACATTTTGATGATTCTTAAAAATGCTCAGTCATTATTAAAATTGGAACAAATTTTCTCTTTGAAATGAAGTAGCTAAAGGCTGCTTAGTCTCCATAAGGACATATTTTGTCTAGTCCTTAACTAAGATCTAGAATTTTGAAATTAAATGTGAGGGGGGAATAATTTTATTTTTATATTACCTATCAGCAGTGATATGTTAGTTTTAACATGATTATTGACTTGGATAATACATTATTACCAGCAGTGAAGGAGATATTGCTTAAAAATCTGGGCCTTACATAAATAAGTATCTCCTTTTCTAAGTTCTCAAATCAACAACAATCAATAAAGAAGAATTTAGGTAAGCTTGAGAACATCTGATCAAAATTAAGTTCACTTAAATAAACTCTAAGTATCTGAAATCTGATTGGTTCATCATGATGACCTAATCCTAATATCAATCATGAGACAAAATTCCAGATAACTGAAGAAACTATACTTGGCTAGGGTTTTATTTTTTACAGTTGCTTTATTCTGTTTTGAATTGTCTTTTATAAGTATTCAGGTACATTTTATGAAACAAACTCTACTGTAAGGTTTAGCACTGGGTACATAAAACTGTTGTTATAGCTTTCATTAAATGACCTTTCTGATCACTTTATTTATTGACATTCAGGTAAGGATTTGAAAGACCACAGAATCCCACATTTAAAGTCAATATGTGAATAACTCTATGTAAAGTCTCTGCCATCCTTGCATATTGCAATCTGGAGTATTACTCAAATACTAGTAATTTAGCTACATCATGAATTAAATAGAATTTTTAGGTTATATCCATCTGTAATATTAAGACAAATATGAGTTAGAAACAATCAACTTAAAAAGTACATAAGTACTGCTGGAAATCTGAATAAGCAATGATATTGAGAGAATGGTTCATTTATTAGTTTAGTCATAGTGGTACAAAAAGAAATTTATTTCCCTCCTCCTTATGCCCTTTGGAGAACAAAGGTTAGCTATCCCTACTATGAAGCTTTTTGAAAATGAGGTAAATGCCATATATAATTGATTACCTTAACTGGCCAAGAAAATGTTTAAGTGTCCAGGATTTGTGCCTATAATACATGCAAAACAAGGGCCAACAATCACCTATGAAGAGACCTCTCTTTCCCCCCTTTTGTAACTCATAATGAGAAGCAACTTTACCATACTATAACTAATAAAACAGTACAGATATAAACTATTGCATCTTTTCTATAAAACTGTGATTAAGAATTCTACCTCTGGCTGGTTACTGTACTATACTGATTCCTTACCTAACAATGAATTTGTTACATTATCTATAGATGATTTGTGCCACTGATTTTAAACCTATGATTCAGTAATGTCTTATAATGGCCTTATCTGGAAACAAAGAGTTTAGGAATATTGAGGACAATTTTATTTTTATAGGCACAAAATGAAGAGTGGGATTAAGAAGAATGTTACTTGTATTAACCAAAAAAAGTATGATTAGTGAGCAAAGAACTAAATTCTTTAATATTTCTGAAAGCATGTAGTTTATCTGCCTTATGGTTTTTTTTAAATGTCAGTATTCAATTTTGAAATTAAAATTATGGTCTAAAATTAAGCAACTTACCCCTTAATGATGAATTTTGTCTTCAGTTTAAACTCTTAAAATAAAATACTTAAGGCCTGAGTTTTACTCTTATTTGCATTTGGGTCATTAATAATGTGCTATTCTTTCATGTGAATGTCAAGATATAGAAGGTAATTAAGTGGTTGAAATAGCATGGAAATACAAATTAAAATGTAATTTTATGTTAAATATGTTTATCCTTCTTAAGCATTGTTCTTTTGTCTTAAAATTAACAAAAATTTGAGTACCTATAATTGTAAGCCTCCCCAAATAGTTCTTTATTTTAAATTAAAAAAAAAAAATTCAGGGGCGCCTGGGTGGCACAGCGGTTAAGCGTCTGCCTTCGGCTCAGGGCGTGATCCCGGCGTTGTGGGATCGAGCCCCACATCAGGCTCCTCTGCTATGAGCCTGCTTCTTCCTCTCCCACTCCCCCTGCTTTGTGTTCCCTCTCTCGCTGGCTGTCTCTCTGTCAAATAAATAAATAAAATCTTTAAAAAAAAAAAAAAAATTCAGCATGTAAAAACTTTGCATCTTAATACACAATCAGCGTTGCTTAAATTGCTTTATAGTTGTGAATAGCCATATTAAATGAGCAATGAATACTGTTCTGAATATACATAATAAAAATTATAATAAAAAATTTTATCTACCAGTTATTGTAAATGCCGCCTTATCCTTAAAACCTTCATTGATCTTAGCTATGTGTGCTCTCCCTTCCATTTGAAAACCCATAGTTCTCTGCACTTCTTATTGTATATCATTCTCCGTTACACTGGAGTTCTGTTTACATGTGTCTTATTCATCCTTTGCCCAAACATGCATTGTAACTATAAGGTGCTCAGAATATAGAGGCAGGAAAAAAAAAAGGCAAAGATTACCTCCAAAAGTTTGGAATGCTAAATAAGCCCCCAAAGAGCTTGTTCTATTCCTCTAACCCCACCCCATAAATTGTTTAGGTCTGTAACATGGCTCTAGAATCTTAATTTTTAACCAACACAACTTGGGATTCTGGTGTCCATTATCTTTGGACCATTTGCTAACTGGGTGATACTGGGAAATCAAAATTCCTTTGAACCTATTTCTTTGTCTGTAGAAACATTTTAGGTGGCATCTTAAAACTTGGTTAAAACCACACATAAGAGAGTCCAGTGTTAGGTGGTGGTTGGTTATTGGTCATTTCCTTCATACCATCTAGACAAGACACTCTTCCCGTACAAGCTGACACAATTCCTTAAGCAACTTTCTGCACTCCTATCACTTTCAGGTGCCTGAGTTTCTGGAAGGTCTGTGTCATTTAAAACTGGAGCTACACTACACTTATGTCTGTCTGGGAAAAGGGCATAGAATAAAGAATCCAGACCTAAGATGATGTTACATGAAAGAGGGCACATTGAGGTGGTACTCTGGATCCCTGTATCTGAAAGAAAAAGGCAAGAAAATGCCAAGCAGGGAAAAATTTGGAGGTCTTCAGTGACCATGAGTCAGCAGCAAAATGAACAAAGAATCAGTTACCATCACTGAAATGAACTCCCTTCTATATAGATTACTCCCCAGTCCTGGAAGTTTTCAAGTGCAGTAATGACCAGATGTCAAAGGGTTTATTTCTACATCGGATATCAAGTGGGAGGAAGGACTAATAAACCTAACCTTTCTACCCTTACTTCAATTCTAAAAGGACTATTTGTAGGAGAAAGCTGAAAGAAAAGGCCACAGCTTCAAATTAAAGATACATTTAAGAGTTCCATTGTGCTGGATTCTTGCTTGATATTCAAAACCAAATTGGAAACAAAAAACCACAATACCATTGACAATTACTCCAACAAAAATGATATACTTAGGTATAAATCTAACAAAACATATTAAGATTTGTATGCTGAAAATTATCAAAAGTTGGTAAAAGATTAAAGACCCAAAATAAGTGGAGAAATGTACCATGCCCCATGGATTGGAAGGTCAATTCTTCCTAAATCTATAAATTAAACATAATTCCTGTCAAAATCCAGCAAGATTTTTTTAAAGATGTATTTATTTTAAAGACAGAGTGTAGAAGGAGAGGGAAGAATCCCAAGCAGACTTCCCGCTGAGCACAAAGGCTGCTGGAGGGCTTGATCTCACGACCCTGAGATCATGACCTGAGTTAAAATCAAGAGTGGGATGCTTAACCGACTTAACCTACCCAGGCACCCCCAGCAAGATTTTCTTGTAGACAGAGACAAGCTTACGCTAAAATGTATATGGAAATGCAAAAGACTAAGAACAGAACAAAAGGACTAAGACAATTTTTAAGAATAATAAAGTCTACAGTAATCAACACTGTGTGATACTGGTGGAGGGATAGACATAGAATGGAACAGGGATTCCAGAAATACACCAAACAACTCCAACTGATTTTTGACAAAGGTGCAAAAGCAATACAGAAAAGACAGCTTTTTAGGGGCACCTCGGTGGCTCAGTCAGTTGAGCATCTGCCTTTAGCTCAAGTCATGATCTCCAGGGTCCTGGAATCAAGCCCCACATTGGGCTCCCTGCTCGGTGGGGAGTCTCCTTCTCTCTCTCTTTCTCTCCCTCTGCCCTTCCCCACTGCTCGTTCTGTCTCTCTCAAATAAATAGAGTCTTTTAAAAAAAAAAAAAGAGCCTTTAAATTAGTGCTATAGCAATTGGATTAAACAGGTAAAAACATGAACTTAAATGTAAGAAAATAGCAAAGCTTTTTAATTTTTTTTAAAAGATTTTATTTTTTTGTCAGAGAGAGAACACAAGCAGGGGGAGAGGCAAGCAGAGGGGGAAGCAGGCTCCCCACTGAACAGGGAGCCTGATGTGGGACTCTATCCCAGGACCCTGGGATCATGACCTGAGCCAAAGGCAGCTGCTTAACCACTGAGCCACCCAGGCGTCCCAGAAAACTGCAAAGCTTTTCAAAAAAAATCTAATCTTCAGGACCTAGAAGGGCTAGGGCTAGACAAAATTTTCACACTTGACAATAAATGCATGATGCATAAAAAAAAAAACTGATAAACCAGAACTCATCAGAAGTGAAAACTTTTGCACCACCAAAGACCCTGTTATGGGGTTGAAAAAGCAAGCAATAAAGGAGAAAATATATGTAAACTATCCATCTGAAAAAAGGGCTAGAATATAGTTAACCATATACAGTTCAAACTCGTGTTGTTCAAGGGTCAACTGCATAAAGAATTCTCAAAGCTCAAAGTAAAAAGACAAATCAGTTATAGAATGGGTAAAAAAAAATGAAGAAATATGTGGAGCACATGAAAAGATGTTCAACATCATTAGTTATTAGGGAAATTCAAGTTAAAGCCATAATGAAGTGTGCCTGGGTGGCTCAGTCGGTTAAGCGTCTGCCTTCAGCTCAGGGCATGATCCTGGGGACCTGGGGTGGAGTTCCCCATTGGGCTCCTTGCTCAGCAGGGAGTCTGCTTTTGCCTCTGCCCTTCACCCTGCTTGTGCACACTCTCACATAAAATCTTTAAAAAAATAAAAATAAAACCATAATGAAGTATCACTACCCAAATGGTTAAAAGTTACCAACAGCTGAAACTAAGATAACATTTTTGTATCAACAAAAAATTTTTAAAAAGTTACCTAATGCTGGCAAGGATGCAAGAAAAATTAGATCACTTATACATTGTGGGTAGGATATAAAATGGTAGTCACTGGAAAATATTTTAGCAGTTTCTTATAAAATTAAACATGCACTTACCATGCAACCCAGCACTTATACTCTTGGGACACTTATCCCCGAGAAATAAAAGTGTGCACGTAAAAAGCTATACAGAAGTTACATGTAACAGCTTCGTATCTAACTGCCTCAGACTAGAAATAACCCACATGCCCTTCAAAGAGTGAATGGTAAGGGGGTGCTTGGGTGGCTCAGTCAAACATCCGACTCTTGATTTCGGCTC
Source organism: Ailuropoda melanoleuca (assembly GCF_002007445.2). Lineage (NCBI taxonomy): Eukaryota > Metazoa > Chordata > Mammalia > Carnivora > Ursidae > Ailuropoda > Ailuropoda melanoleuca. The sequence continues at coordinate 63,030,100 of NC_048219.1, read as the reverse complement.
AGGTCATGATCTCAAGGGTGTGAGATGGAGCCTCACATCAGGCTCATACACTGGGCATGGAGCCTGCTTAAGATTTTCTTTGCCCTGCCCCCCTAAAAAAACCCAAAAAGTGAATGGCTAAACTTTCATACATCCATACCACGTAATACTATGCAGCAACAAAAAGGAACTATGGATACATGTAATAATTTGGATGGACCTCAAGGAATTTTTGTGGGGGAGGGATCTTAAAAGGTTACATACTATATGATTCTTTTTATGTAATATTCTTAAAATAACAAAATTAGATGGAAAACAGATTAGTGATCGCCAGGTGTTAGGAATGGAAGGAAGAAAGGGAAAGTGGCAGCCTTGTGATGAAACAATCATGTATCTTGTGTTAGTTGCACAAATCTATGTATAAAATTACATGTAACTAAACACACAAATGAATGCTTGTAAAATTGGTGAAATCAAACTCTGGATTATACCAACATCAATTTTCTGGATTTGATATTGTACTATATATGCAAGATGTTACCATTGAAGGAAACGGAGGAGTACACAGGGACTCCCTGCATGTCTGTGTTTGTGTGTGTGTGTTTTGCAACCTGTGAATACGTATTCCAAAATTAAAATTTGAAACAAAATGGCACAGATGGATATTATACCTGAAACAGACATTATTAGTGTGTTGGTATATATCTGTACATATTTCTGAATGAAGCCAGGAACGAGTGATATAATTTAACTCCTTTTAAATAAAATAAAAATATTCTAAGTTAAAAACAGATTGACATTTCAGGTGTTACTTCAATCCTTCAGAATTATTAGTAGAAAGGGGAAACACTATATATTTCAGGAAGCTTAAGGAATTGAACTTGATTTTTTTACATGAAATATGAAAGAAAAGTCAACCTTTTTCTTCTGGAATTCTATATTCTAAAACAGTGTCCAGAGGTTATACTACAATGAAGTGGTTATCAGAATACCGCCAGGGGAAAACCGCATCTACTTCCCAATGTTGCAGAATCAGCATTCAGTGAATCTCAACAGAGAAGCTTGCCTTTACTTTTTCAAATGCTGACTTTTCAGTGGGCAATCCAGGTATACAGGTATATAATGAAAATCTTGAACAGAGAATGACTGATTCCTTCACCCATAAAAGTAACAAAGTCTTTTTGCCATAAAGGATCTTAGAATTAAGGCATATGTGGCAGATACAACTGAGAAGCAACTTACTGAATATAATATAAGCTACTGTAAATTCTTAAATGCCAAAGGGGCATAAATTTAAAAACGTGCTAGCAATTACTACTCCACTATCCCTTAGACATACAGCAAAGGAGAAAGGATGAACAAAGACCAGTCTGTAAGACAGAGAAACTGGGAAAGTTTAAAAAACATTATGCAAATGGCCCATATATTATCAAGGAGAGTGTTTCCTTTTTGGCACCCAAGGGAAGATCAGAATGCAATACTTTTATATCTTCAAAGCATCTAATACAAGTTGCAATTATAACAATATTCTAGGGCAAGGTTTAATACTTTAAAATAAGAAAAATTTGAGCATTACTATGTCTAGTACTTTGGACACAAAGCAAAAAATCTGCCCATCGAACTGACAGAAACGGGAGAAAGACTAGTATTCAGGACTCATCACTCATTTTTCTAAGTCAGCTTTGTCATTCATTGCTCCAGGAATTTAGCCAGATCCCTCAAACTTAGGTTGTGTCCTCCTTACGTGCTCTCTACACGTCTGTTTCAAAGCACTGACCACAATGTATCACAATTAACGTATACAAACCCTCTACTAGACTCTAATCTCTTTAGGCAGAGAATATGTCTATTCTATCCACCACACGCAGCACAAGACCTAAAACACAGTATTTGCTAATGTAAAGATGAGGCCCACTGTTTTATTAAGTGAAATGTGAAGTTTCAAAACATGAATGATCTTTTAGTAAAAATAAAAAGTTTACAAGTTTAAGGCTATATTTGTATATCATTATCTCTGAACTGTAGAATGGAAGATTTTCAGAGTTTTGTGTTGTATGAATTTTTTATTAAAGTATTTGTATATCATAGTTAGAAAATAGTAAAGCTTTTCCTTTTAGGAAAAAAAAGATTGATAAAAGATTTCCTCCCTTGTTTTTCTCATCTACCACCTCCAATGCCCTTTTCTTCTAAACCACAGCTTCCTTCTCTTAGGACTGCTTCACTGATTCTCCCTTTTGGTGCCAGATGAGAAACAATTTGGGGTTAAGCAGAAAAGCAATATGTTAGGGGCGCCTGGGTGGCTCAGTCGTTAAGCGTCTGCCTTCGGCTCAGGGCGTGATCCCGGCGTTCTGGGACCGAGCCCCACATCAGGCTCCTCTGCTATGAGCCTGCTTCTTCCTCCCATTCCCCCTGCTTGTGTTCCCCCTCTCGCTGGCTGTCTCTCTCTAATTAGTAAATAAAATCTTTTAAAAAAAGAAAAGAAAAGAAAAGAAAAGCAATATGTTAGAAACATTAGCATTATTTCCTCCAAGTCAGGCTTAGGAAAAGGAGTACACTTCACCCCAGGTGAGAATAATTTCTATAATAAGAAAATGCAGAACTGGACGCTACTGCAGGTTACTTATAGAAGGGATGAATTGGGGCGCCTGGGTGGCTAGGTCAGTTAAGAGTCTGCCTTCAGTTCAGGTCATGATCCCAATGATCCCAGGGTCCTGGGGTCGAGCCCTTTGTTGAGCTACCTGCAGGGAGCCTGCTTCTCCCTCTCCCTTTGTGTGCTCTCTGAAATAAACAAATAAATAAATAAATAGGATGAATTACTTGTTAATTGTAATATTTAGTTAGTTTTCAAGGTTCCCAATACCTGGCTATAGCAAAATGCTTGTCATTTTCTAAACCTAAATTTATACTTTTTTTTTTTTTTAAGATTTCATTCATTTATTTGACACAGAGACAGCCAGTGAGAGCGACAGCCAGTGAGAGAGAGACAAGCGGGGAGTGGAAGAGGAAGAAGCAGGCTCCCAGCACAGGAGCCTGATGTGGGGCTCGATCCCAGAACGCCGGGATCACACCCTGAGCCGAAGGTAGACGCTTAATGACTGAGCCACCCAGGTGCCCCCTAAATTCATACTTCTTAATACCAAACACAAAATAGTGTAATTTTTCAATGAGGTCAGATTCAGTAATTACCTGAAATATTCTAATGCTTTTTTAGTGTTAGCCAAGAAAACCACCTGACACTTTACTATCACTATGAATATCTTAAGTGTTATCATTATTATTTCTTTCCAGGACAGTCTTTTCCTCATTCATTTTAAAAATCAAACTATCTGCACATTATTTTCAATATTCTTCTCAGAAATTATTTCCAATTATGATTTTTATTACAACTTGCTTTTTTATGCACCACCACTTTGGAACACAAAACAGACTTCTGAATCCACATTATAGTGTCTTCCTAGAAAGCCCCACAAGTATTCTCTTGGAAACACCTCCAAGTGCTTTTGCTTCAGAATAAAACACAAGTTTCCCAGGATAAATACAGGTATTACTTGCTTTTGTTCAGCTAACACCATAAATTTGCTCTAAACTATTTCTCTATGATAGTACCAAAGACAGAAAACCCTCATATTTTTATTGAAAATTTTCTACACATCTGCCACAGTACCACTACGAAGAAACTTACTCAAGTTTTAGGTCTTTGATTAATGAATGGTGATGAGCAAATTTTTAATAATAAAGAACATAAACTTCTGGGCAATGCCCAGCAGAAGCAGCAGCGATTAACTGCTATTCTTGCTCGGTAACATGGTCCTACTCCATCCACTTCTTTACTTCTTCCATTACTGTCAAGCATGAACTTTTTATTCCAACCAAGCCTATCTTCCGTCTTTACTGTTCTCTAAGTAGGCCCGCTCTTCTTCTGCTCCACTTAATATCACTAGCTTCCCAGGTTCTCAAAACTTAAAAGACCTCTTACCTGCTCAGTCATCAAGTACTGTCAGCTCAGCTCCCTAATCACTCTCATATTCCCAACACTCCCACTGCTTCCACTACCTCAAATTTACCTACATGTAAATCTAGGTTTGGCACTCACACCATTTCTAAGTGATCCTACATGCCAGCGCCAAAGTAATCTCAAAACACACTAAAGCATGGCCAGTCCTACCACAGCAGGCCCATCAGAATCCTGATCTTTTCCAGCCTCACCCACCTCACATCCCAACAGTTTTGAGTAGGCTTAATGACCTTGCTTCTCCTGCACTCTGCAATGCCCGCTCCCTTCTCTACAGGTTCATACCATTCATGTTCCAGTTTAAACCCCTTCAGTGAGTCTTTCCTAATAATTCTTTTCTCTCAAATGTCCTCGAGAGCCAGGCCCCAGGAAAAAAGTTAACCTCTCCCTTCTCAAATCCTCTTGCCACTCTGACCCCTTTAAATAGCTGAACATAAACATTCTTATCTTCCCAGCAAAGAGAACACTAAGGGATGAAGGCAACTCCATTTCACATTTTCCTCCTAGTAGCCTCTTGGAATTAAACAGACACCAAAATACCAAGTGAAGTGTTCAGTGTCAACTCCAGGACTATTCTTCCTCTATTCCTTCAGTTTGAACTGAGCTTTTCTCTCCCTTAGCCAGTATATTTAAGCTAACCCACTCTTCAAGGTACAACCTAACAATTACTGCAGTCCAAAACAATCTCATTTCTCTGATGATATATATAGCACCTATTTGGATACCTGTAGTCATGTTTTCCAATGTTTATTCTCATGTTTATGACCTACCTCCACAAACTGTGCCATTCTCTGTACCTCTTGAACTTCCCCTTAACCAAAGTCCATCTCTGAACTTATTTATACTGTTTCTTATCCTATTTTTGCCACTCAAAAGCTGATCCTCCTTCAAATGGAAATCCAAATGACATTCTGTTCAATAAGTCTTTCTCTAATGCCTCTCCAGGGTCCTATGGAACTCTGACAAATATTCCATAGTACTTACCACATTTCAACTTAAATTTAGCTGTATTTATGTCTGTGCCCTTCATAACTTAAGAATTCAGACCAGGGCTCCCAGTATTTGATCTCTCTCCACAGCAACTTGTAGGTATTCCAAGAATGACTGTTACATTTGAATAAACAGCACAAAATGGTTTGAAACACCATTTTTAGGAACTGAAACATACCAACACACACACATCCTGTAATAATACTGAAGTGGGTTGAATTGTATCTCCCCCCTCCCCAACCAATGTCCAAGTCCTAACTCAAGTACCTGTGAATAGACCTTATTTAGAAATAGGGTCTTTGCAGATGTAATTAAGTTAAAGATCTTGAGATGATATCATCCTGGCTTTAGGATGGGCCCTTAGTTCAATGACTGCTATCTTTATAAAGAAGAGAGATTTGACAGAGGGTAAAGCTATCAAATTAAAGGCAGGAAAGGAAGTGGTGTATCTATAGCCTAAGATTGCTACCAGAAGGAATCAACCTTGCCATCACCTTGATTTCAGACTTCTAGCCTCTAGAACTGTGACAGACAAATTGCTGTTGTTTTATGCTACCAAGTTTGTGGTAAATTGTTAAGGCAGCCCTAGGAAACTAATACAAACACCTCAGTAGAATAGCATTTTAAACATCCAGAAAAATAAACTTTGTTCAAAGATAAGAACAATAATGAGGTTCTTAGGAAACAGATTTGAGTTTTATTTTACTAAAACTATATTTTGCCTAAATTTATTAAACGAATTTTATTTTATAAATAAGTAGTGGCTTATCTTAAACTGAGCTCAGTGCTGGAGGGCCTGGGTGGCTCAGTCATTAAGTGTCTGCCTTCAGCTCAGGGCGTGATCCCAGAGCCCTGGGATCAAGCCCCGCATTGGGCTTCTCTGCTGGGAGCCTGCTTCTTCCTCTCCCACTCCCCCTGCTGTGTTCCCTCTCTCGCTGGCCCTCTCTCTCTGTCAAATAAATAAATAAAATCTAAAAAAAAAAACACAAAAAACCTGAGTTCAGTGCAACCTCTCAATATCAAATGTCCTGTGTTAAGGATACAATTTTAAAAGATGTAAAACCAAAGTTATACTCCTAATACGCTGTAATTAAAAAAATCATGCTGTTTCTAAAGCAAATAATCATGATGAATAGATGAAGTTCTATTTTATCATGGTATTTTCACTGCAATATAAATCTTAATTTTCTTAATAGTGAAGGTTCATATTTTCAACCTAATCTGGTATTAGGTATGGATCAGTATTTTGTTTATTCTCTATTAAAGTTTAACCCAGCACTTCCCTTTTAACTCTTATGCCACATTTTGAAGTTATCCAACTTTTACTTTTTTAAGTCAGTGTGCTTAAGGTACACAAAATTAATTTCAGTGAGCCTAAACCAACTATAAAGCCCTCAGATTCCAGATATACGTATGACTGGGTATTTTGCTAATTTTGCTTATCTAAGACACTGGCATCTTCCATTAGCAGATAAAATCTATTATAATAATATGGCTGACAGCATATACATTTTGTCTAGGAAGGGCCCCCAAATAAATGTAAACTGTATTTTAAAGAGCATGAGCCTTTATATTAAGTACTACTTTCTAAGTACAAACTTAGTTTTAAAATATTTTCAAACTTTTGAAAATCATTTAAAAAATAATTTTAAAAAAATCAAGAGTTTAGTCCTACTGAAATGTTTTAAATTATACCTTCCACATAAAAAGAGTAACAAGCACAGGTAACTTAAAATTTTACACATTTTCCTGACTTTACCAAGTTCATAAAATAAACCAAATTTAGTCTTTCTTCCCACAGGTCCTGTCCCTGTGCTTTAATAAACCACCCTTCTGCACCAAAAACAAACAAAAATAAATAAATTTAGCTGACAAACATTAGTTTACGTGAATTTGGTAAAACAACTATTATCTTAGAAATTATGATCCTCAGAAGCTTGACATTTTAACTGCAGTGATTTCAGCACTTGAAGTACTAAAAAGCTAAATTACTAATATCAATTCTTGCACTCATTTAACCTAGAAAGTCATGGAAATTAGTAATTACTATTCTAATTGAAATACCATCTCCTCTCTGTTCCTTTAAGCTACTTTAAGACCACTACGTATGTGCATATAATAAATCCATGTCAATTTGCTATTCTTATATGACAAGTCCACACCGGACAAGACATGATTTTCTCTTTTCCATAATGCAAAGATGGCATAAGCCACTGAATCTAACACCTTATTGGAGAGGAAAAGCCACCTGGCTCAACTATGAGCCATGGAGGCACAGTTTTGGTTCCTCTGCTCTGTTTTATCACCAAATCTCTTCCAGAATCCAAGAGTAGATTTATAACTGGTCCAATATTTTTTTGTATTGCAATTTTGCTTTTATCTTATTCCACTTACTAGTTAATAGAAAACAATGGTGCTACGTTTTCCAAGAAGTTTTTGCTATTTTAAGGTAATCTGAAGACCGACTGAAGAGGCACAAAATAACCTACTCTAGCCTACATTACAGTCTGATCTCACTCAGCTGTCAGATTTCTAAATATCTCAACCACTTACACATTCTAAAACAAGAAGCAAGAAAAACAAAATGAGAAATTCTTCTGAGTAATGAGTATTTTAAAAGCCGGCTACTTTTACAAAGGAAATCACTCTTGAAAACTCACTCAAGAATCTAAAAAAAAGGGGGGTGCCTGGGTGGCTCAGTCATTAGGCATCTGCCTTCGGCTTAGGTCATGATCCCAGGGTCCTGGGATAGAGCCTGTGTCAGGATCCCTGCTCAGTGGGAAGCCTACTTCTCCCTCTGCCTCTCCCTCTGCTTGTGTTCCCTCTCTTGGTACATTTCTCTCTGTCAAATAAAATCTTTAAAAAAAAAATCAAAACTTGGGTAAAATGAAGTTTAAAATTTTATTTACATGATTATCTCTTCGTTCCAGAAAACCTTGCTTAATTTTATTTCCATTCTATAGCAAATTAATGTTTAGAAGCTAGGTGGGAGAAAGCAAGGGGAGAAAGCTACTCAATGCACTGTAAATAAATGTGGTTTATTAACATGGGCACTGCCACAGAAGATATGTGTGAAGCAGAAAGTATAATATAAAAGCGCTACCTAGCCTAAGTCATTAAGAATAATGACTACCCACATATAGACTGCTGAGAGTACCACCATATTATATAAAATATAAAATATAATATAAAATAAATAAATGTTCACAATCTCCCAGTAATTAGGAAAAGGTTAACATGCTAAAGATAGGTCTTAAAAACATGAAGTACTTAATACAGTCTAGAAAAATCTTCAATAAAGTGGCATTTTAAATATTTCTGGTCTCATTTTATGGCTTAAAAGTTGCTTAAAGGGGGCACCTGGGTGGCTCAGTCAGTTAAGCATCTGCCTTCAGCTCAGATCATGATTCCAGGCTCCTGGGATCCAGCCAGCTCCCTGATCAATGGAGAGCCTGCCTCTCCCTCTCCCTGCTGCTCCCCCCCTTGTGCCCTCTGTTAAATAAATAATATCTTTTTTAAAAAGTTGCTTAAAGAACATACTATGTTTTATAAAGAGGTATCAAGAATGAGTTTCTAATGACAAAATTCTTCACTGAAAACTTTATATCCAAAGATAATAACATAGAAAGTCTAAAATACCAGGTTATGCAAAATTATAATACAAAGAAAAAGACAGACCTGTTATAGATCTGCTCTTGGATTCTGGAAGGGATTTGGTAATAAAAGAATACAGGAACCAAACTGTGCCTCCACAAATCTTAGATGAGCTAATAGGCTTTCTTTCCAAAACCCTATCCAATATGCTTCATCCTCAAGGAAAAGTTTAACTTCACAGATACCTAAGCAAGCTTTATATATTTTGCAAAGGGGACCCAAATTCTCACAAAATCTTGTTTTTAAGATTTTAATTTATTTAAGAGAGAGAGAGAGAGAGAGAGCAAGTGAGCACGGGGTGGGGGGCGGACAGGGAGAGAGGGAATCTCAAGCAGACTCCACACTAAGTGCAGAGCCTGACGACGCAGGGCTTGATCTCAAGCTTGATGTCATGACCCTGAGATCCCAACCTGAGCTGAAATTGAGTCAGATGCTTAACCAACTGAGCCACCTAGGCGCCTCACAAAATCTTGTTTTTGTTTCAAACTCTGTATAGGCAAAATTCCTTTACAGTCCACCAATAGTATTAAAGATAAAATATGTAAGAGGTCAATTAACGGCCAAAACAATATTAATCATAATCCTTCACTAAGCATATATTTATACTAGATGTTATTAACATTTAACTTAAATTTACAACCTCATTTTGAGTAAAGTTTAATGCAATTTATTTACTTACATAAATTGTTATGTATTGAAAACTACATATGCAAATTATTAATTTATAGAAACACACTCTAATAGTAACGTAATTAAATTTTAAAGACTTTCAAAACATTTGAAAAACTTGATTTCTTAAAAGAATTGTTTTTGGTGAGCTTACTTTTAACTTCTGCTTGATATGAAAAACTTATTTTTAATTAGCTGCTAGATATTCATTCAGATATTAACATTTTTTTCCCCAGCACTTGACATAATTAATGATGGGTTAAATAACTTGGTAGAATTCAATAACAAATGTAAGCTAGTTTTATTTAATTCCTAAGCCTAGGCCACACACAAAAGCGCTAAGATTCAGTTATCTGTTTTGTAGCACCGATCTCGCATATATGTTGTTCCATGAACTCAATGTCACTGCTATTCCTGTGATATGCAAGAAAACCCAATGAAAGTAATTAAATACTAAGGAATAAGATTTTTGTTGGGTAGAGTTGAGCTCTGGAGGGCCACAAACCATTATCTAAGACTTTTTCTGCCTTCTGCTCCCCATCAACCAATCTGTGTCTGTTTTCAAACTCTATCATCCTTACGTGAAAGCACAGAAAGAAAAAGAGAGAAAAGATTGAATATCTTTTGGTAAATATGAGGAACAAAAATTAGACTAATGATTTTAAACAAGATATAATTTTGTTTTATCCACTAAGTACATTTTATCATCTATGAAGATTTTGTTCATTTGTTTTTTTGCTTAAATCCAGTGGAATTTTCTTGAACGAGATATCACATTCCTTGAAGATGCTGCAAAAGTGAGGAACTTTTATTACTAAGCATATAGTTTCAATACTCATCATCTCTAACAAAGAGAAAATGCAAGGGGAGCAAGCAAAGAGGGATTTTTTTTTTGGGTAGAAGTGAGGGAAGGGGAGAAAACCAGAGTGAGCTGGTTTATTTGCAGTCTTATTCTAATTTTATTTTATTTATTTTTTTAAAGATTTTATTTATTTATTTGACAGAGAGACAGCCAGTGAGAGAGGGAACACAAGCAGGGGGAGTAGGAGAGGAAGAAGCAGGCTCATAGCGGAAAAGCCTGATGTGGAGCTTGATACCATAACGCCAGGATCACGCCCTGAGCCGAAGGCAGACGCTTAACCGCTGTGCCACCCAGGCGCCCCTGCAGTCTTATTCTAATTTTAAACACAAAGACAGTATAATATTTTGATCTAGCTATTGCTCCAAGACATTGTGATATAACTTAAAAATTACAAATATTGTACTTACTCCCATTTTATTTGTTGATATTCAGAGAGCCAGTTTGCTTTCACAGCTTCTCTCATCTCTGAATTTTTATCAGTCTGACATCTGGTTTCTTAACTGCTACTAATTAGAAGAGAATCCATGACTAGATAAAACTCTCACTTAACTGTCAAGTTTTTATTTTCCTGAGGAAAGAAGATGACTGATCAATTGCCACAGAAAAAACCAAAGGAAACTTTTGAGAGTGGGTATTTGTAGAAGTACTCAAATATAAAGAGGAAAACTTCCCCACGTTACACAGAGGTTTTGTTTTGTTTTGTTTTTTAACTATTTCCCAAAGTTGCATGGACATCTTCCTTTGCCATCACACCCTCATTCAAACAACTCTATAACCACATTATACAAGTCTACTATAACTATGCAAGTCAGATCGTGCTCCAACCAAAACTTAATAGTACCTGGTAGAAACTCAACCAAGTAGTCCAAAAGAATTAGTTATACCCCCAACACGGATAACAGAAATCTTCTGAATATATACACAATAGAAACCAATATGTACAGTTGGACATAACTTGCAAAATATAAGGGGAGAGGTACCCTCAACTCACATATCAGTGTACATTCACTTGTTAAACATTTAGTAACAAAAGATGACTAGCAAGATCTGACTTCTTCACTCCTACATTAGAATTTATAGAATAACTCTAATACGCTCATATTTTCATCTATCTAGGTCATACAAGAATCCATATTTATCATTTATTATTAGGAAATTTATAAAAATGCATTTGTTTTTAATAAAAACGTAATTAAAACAAGTAAGTCATACTATTTTTACATCTTTTCCTTTTGTAGTCTAGGGGCAAAGCTTTTAAGGAAAAAAAACTAAAATCTTTTGATGTGAACCTGACACCTCCTACATAAGCAAAAAGAAAAAAACAGTTGAAAAGTCTGAATTTTTTTGAATTTTGGGGACAAGGCAGATAGAGAGAGATACATTATCTTTCAAGTAGGAAGTGTACGAGCTGACTAACAGTTTATTTTTTAAAGGATCATTTTAGATGAACATGCAGTAATTATTAATATTATTTGAGGGACAAGCAGAAAATGAAAGCCAAGTTTCATAAAGATTAATTCAAGTGAACATATTTACAATGGAATTGGAAAATCCTTAGCTCCCTGGCTAAAGAAAAGCAGTCATCTACTGCATCAGTGTGTATTTTCAAGCAAATACAGAAGCAAAACTCATTAGCTCTTTAAAAAATACACACATTTAATGTTGGTCTGTTTTAATTCTAAGTAAAGCAATTCCAAAAATACAAACTGAACATCAGAGCCATGTGGAACCACCATGATAAAATAAAACAGACATTCACAATAATTACGTCTAAAGACAGTTCAGCTTAATAAATCATCTTCCAGGTATACTAAAGAAAGAGTTACTAAAATACTGCTGGTGTTCAGTTAGAATTAAAGGACTTTGGGGAAAATGAAATAATATGATACAGGTGGCGTGAATAAGGTTACACGGGATTTACATTTTCCATTACCCCTAGATATAAACAAACATTCAAAATCAACACAAACTCTGTGTGTTATTCAAAATATTGCAGCTGCAGGAAAGGCAACTTTAAATTAATAGCTAGGGGAAAATCAAGTTTTGGTGGAGGTAAACAGAAGTGACAGTTCTTAATTTGCACTTTTGTAAAGCTCATTTATACCTGGCCAACCAGGAACCAAATGCAGGACAACGAAGTTCTCTGCTTCTTTTGGCTATAATGTGACAAGAAAAGGTCATCTTTTGAAGATGTTTAAAGAAATAAAGCAACTTTCTTTATAAACAGTCAAATAATCAATCAATGGAATAAATAAGTACTAACCCACATTTTTACCGCTCTGTAACCGCTACACTTTACATATTTTTCATTTTGGTGGCAAATTCCCCAATTTTTAGGCAAAATCCACCAATCACTTTTAAGTAAAATGAAAGCCACCAAAATAAGAATATTCTTCTGTTTACTCTTTGGCTAAAAAAGAAAACAAACAAACAAAACAAAACAAAAAGAAACAGAAGACGACTCTAACACTGGTGATAAAAGAAACTGTTTTTTTACATGTAAAATAAAGTTATCAATTTAAATCTTGGTACATTTTATAAAAACAAGAGGTAATGTTGTAATAAAACAGCAGTAGCCTTGTCAGGCAACATACTGTTTGTCAACCCTGTGCAATAAAATACTTTGTTCATACTACACTTATTCAACATGACTAACAGTTACTACAGACATTTCAGGAATCTTCACGGGACTCCTATAGACTTACTGTTAAAACTGAGAGACATTTACAATCATAATGTGCCATGAAAACTTGAAAACGTTACTTCTAGCAGGAGATAATGTTCATATTATTTGAATTGGTTTTAGGTACTGAACAGCTGAGTTACAAGGACTGAAAGTGAAAAGCATTCTAAAAGCCCATGAACACTGTTGTTCACACCCTTCTTCAGAACACACTAAACTTTAAACTCGTTTGACACATTTCTCTTCATACATAGCAAGCAACAGCACCCAATAAAAGCCTGAGAAGAAATGCTGCTGTGTAAATACTGCAACTATTCCTGAAAAAAGAATTATGGGATATATACTCCAAAGCTGCCCATTCCCATAATTTGTATTGCATAGGTCACATAATCACACACATATATATACACATTTGTGTATATATATGCACATGCAAAGAATATATTAAGACGACAATGAAGTCTAGTCACAGAGCAATTTACAGGCTCAATATATTTTTTACACTTTGCTTGAAAGAAAATTTCAATATTTTACAGTCTTTTAGTAGGCATTATATACACTGCACTTTATGAAATCTGAAAGGTATTGAAATAAATTTTCTCCAACATTTTGGTAACAAAACAAACAACGTTTCTCCAAATACTTGTGCTATCTACATGATCTGTTTGATCTGATAACCACTAATCACAAAAACTGACTCAATGGAATAATTAGAAAAATTATCTAACACCATGCATGGATTTGAATCATTTTTAATATCCTATCCTAGAAACATTCTACAAATCTTAAGATTTAAAAAATTAAGTCTCTGTTCTGATTTTTAAAAGATATATTTTTATGACAATATCCATAACATCGACAGGTACACGTTAAGGCTAGTATCATCTCCTTTTGTGGATTTTTTTGACTTTTTTTTTTTTTTTAAGAAAGATAGTAAAAGCCAGACTCCTTTATCCTTTAGGGCTTTGAACTGTACCTACAGAAAATGAGAGTGCAGTGAACATAATGTTCAGTCCTACAGTCAGGATGCAGTTGCTCCTTCCCATTCCACAAGATACTGCACCTTTCCATCAAGTGTCACCCGACGAGCCAATACTCGGTATTTTTCACCACATGCTATTCTACCTGCAGCACCAAAATAACTGGTAATGGAGTTTTTTAGATGATTGAGTTGCAACTCCTGATCTGCTAAGTTATTCAAAATCTCTGTGTTGAGTTCATCAAATTGGTAATCTTCTTTGCCTTCATCATCTTTTACAATTTCTGAGTTCTGAGTCTGGAGTGCTCTTCTTGGAAGACGACCCCTTCTCCTCCGTAAATGTGGTATTGCAGCAGGCCAAGATCTTCCTGTACGAGTTCTTTTTCTGGAGTCAGATAATCTATAGAACAAGAAAGGCCATAATTGTCTACTGAGTTTATAAAGCATCCTTTGCCCAAACAGTATGTTCTCAGATTTTTTTCTATCACTCTACTGTATATACCCTTGCTGACATAAAAATCAGCCAAACCAAAACAATACATGCTATTTTTATAAATGGATTATCACTCGCCTTCGTTAGATTCCATCACCTTCTTGGGGCTGACCTTTGAAGAGCTTTTCTTCCTTAACAATGTACTATTAAGCTTAAAAGAATCAGAGGAAGTTTTTAATTACGAGGCCAATGAGACAAATTCTTACCAAGAAGAGGCCCTATTCATTAGTCAGATATTGTCAACAGTCTTATCATTAAAAAGAAGACAGTTCATTCACTCATTCAATGCAGTAAATACTTAATAAGCACCTATTCTATAAACAACATTGTTCAATGTGCTTAAATAGATGGTAGAGCTAGAATAAATGTTCTTTCATTACCAGTTCTAGGCCTAGTGAAGTAATGTAACGAACTGGAATAAGCATAAACTAGAAATCAGGATACTCTGACTCTAGCTCTGTCATATTGGCCAAATTCAAATCTTGTATCCTCTGTATTCTCTTCTGTGAAGAGATTAAGTGAAGGGGTTGAACTGGATCATCTCTGAGGTCCTTTTCAGCTCAGGAATTCAATGATTTTATAATCTTATTACAAGGGGAGAATACAGCATAACAGCTAATTTACAATCACACTGCTCAACTCAACATCCCAGCTCTGTTAATAAACATGCTAGTCTGGGCTTGTTTCTTAAAACCCTCTTAAGTTTCAGTTTATCTTTAAAATGAGAATTACAGGACGTACAACTCAAAAGATTGTTTTAAGAATTAAATAAGACAATGTATGTAGGAAGATTAACAAAATGCTTGGGTAAGGGGCCAAAAACAGTTCACATTATTATTCACAATTCATTTAAAAATGAGCTACATTTTAAGCTTTTTAATATTCTGAATTTTATATGATTTACATGAGCAGTTTCTGAATTGTGAACAAAAATTAAACTAAGGGAAGTATAAAACTTGCAAGCTCATAGTTCTGACCCCAAGTAAACTATCTTTTCATACCTGATATAGCATGCTTTAAGAAAGGTATCCTTCTGAAAAATCAGGTTAACTAAAATATTAGAGGAGAAGTCTGCTACTGATAGAAATCTCGAGTTTAAGATCCTTTTAGTAACAAAAGGATGTGCATGACTGATTCAGATATTTTAAAAAGTCTTCCTAAAGCAAGGCATACCTAAATATTATAAGCATTAAAAGGTCTCAAGGAAAAGAACACAGCCTATAAACACCAGTATACTTTTTTTCTATGCACACAGCAAAATTTCCTGATGAATATTAACAACCTAAGGAATCTACATATAGATTGCTTCTCGAACACTGAAAGGCATACTTATATCACTTTCGATTGCTAAAAATTTATTTTATCATTACTTTACAAAGAAAAATTATCTATAAGAAAATTAATAAAGAATAAGAATATAAAATATCTACCCATAATGCCTGGAAATGCTAGACGAGGTAGTTTCTTTTGCACTGGAAGCACCCGTGAAATCCACATCTGAGGTATTGGATGAATGTGCAGTTCCCTCAGTTCTCCTGAGACAAAAAAATTTAAATGGTATAACGACTATATTACATAACAATAGAAATACTCATTTCCCCCCAAAAGAAAATTCCTAGGATAGGAGAAAATAACTTTCTATTTACCCTATAGAACAAGGTAAATCCAAGGTAGGATTTTCTGAAATTGATTCCTTATCCTGGAAAATAAAAAATAACATTTAAAGCATGGTTCTAAAGTAAATGGAAAAGATGTTCATTTCTCAGTTAACTTCAAGCATCCTTCCTCTCTGAGAACATATACCAACACATCCCCTTACCAAAGGTGGCTCAGCAGTTTTCTGAATCATTTTTCTTGTATATGGGCCAGGTGGACGACCTACAGATTTTTTCTTTCCTTTTTTTTCTATGCCATTGCTTACTTCCCTGAAACATAAAACCATTATGTATTTAATCTCTGCATTAAGAAAATAAAAAGACAATGGATAATATACACTCTACTTACGTAATAATTAGGTTATACTTATATTTTTATATTAATGGTAATATAAAAACAAAAAAATTAAACATAAGTTGAATCTACAAGTTTAGTCAAGTGTATAGATAATACATTCTAAATTATACATTTCTTGACTTAATATTTACGTATGAAAGATTTAAGAAAAAAAGTACTCTCTTTACTACAATTCTGAAAAATATATAGCACCTAAAAGTTAAAAAGGAAAAACAAAACAGACTACTATATTGGATGGAAGATTTCAAAACTCCCAGAAGTTCAATTATTTAGTTTAGGTTCCTATGTGGGTACTTGGGAGGTATTTCAAGAATTTATAACTAGAAGTGATTACGAATTTAGTAGTTACCCACGTGGAGCCAGGAAATATCTATATTAAAATATAGTAGTTAAAAACACAGGTTGTCTTTAGAAATGAATACATATACATATATATATATATATATATATATATGTCCTTGAATGATGTTTATCAGAAAGAGAATGAAACCCAGCATGGCAGAGTGTAGAGGAAGGAATTCTTCATATGGGGCAGGGAGTCATTCAAAAGGCACAATTTAGAAAGATCTAGAAAACCGTTTTTGAGACATAAAAGCAAATATCAAGCAATAGGAAGGGGGAAAAAAGCAACAGTCAAGGACATCTCTAATTAATAGAAGGGAAGAAGAAAAGGGCAAATATCAACATATAGAACATCTACTTCATTTATTCAATAAACATTATCTACCATAGAAAAGGGGTATCAGAAAATAGGGATACAAAGATCTTCCCTGTGCTAAGGGGTTCACAGTATAGTCAGAATTTGACAAAGGTGTATACAAGCAGACTAATACAAAGGGTTCAGTGCTATAAAAAAGTTACTCAGGAAAATTTAATTAAAACATGGAAAAGGAGGAATAATACTATATAATAGGTTGGAAAGAGGTGAATGGAGAAAACTAGAAGACAACTACTCCAGACACCAAACTAAAGTTGGGAATGTACAAGGAAGGAGAAAGTCAGGGAACTAGAGGAACAAAGCTTAACTAGAACTATAATCAAAAGTCTCAAGGATAAGGTAGATGGGGTATACATTTTTTTTGAAAGATAATGAACATTTATAGAGGACTCTTGGACTAAAGACTCAGATTAAAAGGACCAATTCATACACAGGAGCCAGAAAGAATAGAGAATGCCTTTAAAGAAAGTTGAAGCATTTCCTAGTGGCATCAAATGAAAACCTGATAGCTAACACAGATGGAGTCTTATTAATATCATGACAGGAATGAGAAAATTTATGTAAAACTTTTTTCTAATTCATAATATGGGCAACTGATAGCAAAGGATTAATGATAAAATCTGAAAGTGCTAAGAATAAGTATCCTTTCCTTTAGAGAAAAAAAAGTTGAAAGCAGTATCTCCTTTATTACAAACTCAAATGGATATGAAACACTGTGTAATTACCTTTTCTTACTCTCTAAGATGACTATCTCATACCTTTTATTTGCTCCCTAAATTTCCCTCTCTGCACAACCCTTTCAGCCATCTTTACACCTCAGTATCTCACTGAGAAAATAGAAGCTATCAAGCAATAACTTCAGACATCTTCCAAATGCCAAATCTATAATAGAACTAGCATCTGTACCCATTTTCACTCAATTTCAACAAAAGGGTATAAGTCCTCCTATCAAGCCATTCCCATATTTACGTTCTAAATTCCTTCCCTTTTAGTTTCTCAAGGACTTTACAGTATCTTCAATTACCTTCCCTCTCTCCTATACCAATCTCTTCTCCACTGGATTATTCCTACTAGCACATAGAAACAGGTTCCAACTAATTTTCCATCTATTAAAAAACCATCACTTGAGCACTTCCTTCCCCTCTTCAGCTTCCATTTGTCTACCACTCTTCACAGTAAAACTACTCTGGAGCGTTGGTGACACATGCCCTCCCTTTCTACTTTCTCCCTTCTCATTCAGAATTCTTAAAGATTATTTCCTATTTTCCCCTTTTCCTTTATTATCATCATTATTTTGAATCTGCCTATGTCCTTTATTTGTAGAAAAAGCCCAGTTTTGACATGTTAATTGAGCACTGCTGTATTCAATCATACTTTAACCCACTTCAATCTGACTTCTATCCTTACCTCTCCAAAACAAACAAACAAAAAAAACCCTGTTTTTTGTTAAGGTCACTAATAACAGAATGTTATCTTATGCAACATTTTTCTCTCATCTTAAATCCATCTCTCAGCAGCATTCAATACTGTTTAAAATGTTCACCTTTCTTGAAACACTCCCCTTCTCTAGGTTTTCAAGACACCAAACTTTCCTGGCTTCCTCCTATCTCACTGATCATTCTTTTTAGCCTCCTTTGTTTATTTCACCTCTTCCAAATCTCGGAATGATAACAGAGCATTATTCTGGGCCACAGTACCCCACCCCCACCCTGGCTCTTGCTTCCTAGGTAATTTCATTTATTTTCACGGCCTTATAATTCAGCTTCCAAATTTGTATCATGTGCCCTGACCTCTCCTGAGCTCCTGACTTATAGACCCAGCTGTCTATATCTAACATCATCATCACTTTGATATCCCTTGTAAAAATCTCAAACTCAATTCGTATGAGACGGAAGAATGCTTCACTCACCTTGCCAAAATCTGTTCTTTCAGGTCTTGATAATAGACATCACCACCCACCAGTTGCTCAAGCCAGAAATCTGGGCATTATATAACTTCATTCCTCCCTTTCTTTCATAGATTTAATTCATTAGCAAAGCCAATAAATTTTGCCTCCAACAGAGGTCTTGACTCTATTTTCTTTCCATTTGACTGATACCACCTACCCAGGCAATCTCTCACCCAGACAATAAATTTTGCCTCCAACAGAGGTCTTGACTCTATTTTCTTTCCATGTGACTGATACCACCTACCCAGGCAATCTCTCACCCAGACAACTGCAGGAGTCTTTGCTTCTCTTGCTTCTATTCTTACCTCTATACCTATGCATTCTCCGAAGGGCATACAAAGATGTATTTCTGAAGGATAATTCGGTCTGCTTACATCTTTAAATAGCTCCCCATCACTCTTAAAAACAAACCGAACTCCTTAGAATACCTATATAACTCTACATAATCAAGCCCCACCCAAACTTTCCAACACCTGATGCTACTCTCTAGCCCTCATTCATACTTCACTAGTCTGTTAGTTCCTAGAATACGTCTCACAGCCTTCATACTTGTTATTTCCACCACCTGAAGTATTCTTCCTTTTGTTCTGCACATTGTTTGGTTAGTCTCATTCTTTGAGTTTCAGCTGAAATATCATCTTAAATAGGCCTTCCTTAAGCCTCCTTCTTAAAAGTAGACTGCTTCACCTTTATTCAAATAGTCTAAATCTATATGCTATGTCCTAGATGGCACTAGCATGACTTGTAATTATTTTGTTTATCACCTTTCTTCCCCCACTATCCTGTAAACCCCATCAGGGCAGAAAGAAAGTCTGTCTTGTTTGTTATTATATCCCCAGCACTTAGATGGTAAGGTGCTTGATAAATGGAATGAATAAATGGATCGATGGATGAATGAGAAATGAACAAATGAACAGGCCAGTACTTACACTGTCTGCTAACAAAATCAATAGTACTTATTCCTGGAAAGCCTAAGATCTAAAATAAATAAACATCTAACTTAAATTAACTCTTTGTACCTTGTCTAAGCAAGAAATTATAAACAGGAAAACAAATCAAAGTAACTGCCACTTGAACTTTCAAATATACTAATGAAACTAAATAACACATTTTTAGTTACAAATAAGCTAAAGAGAAAAACTAAGCCACAGATCAACTTTTACCTTGAATCAGATATAGGTTTGGATGCCTTTCTGCCTTTAATTTTAAATTCATGGGATGTTCCTTCAGGTTCTTTCTCTGCTTTGAAAGCCACATTTGGTGGCACAGGAGGAACACGAATTCGCAACCCAAACAAATGCTTCTTCTTCTTTATTTCTTTCCCAGACATAAACCTAAATTTTTAAAAAAATTAACTAAAAATTTAAAAACTGAACACATATACATGGCAGACCCTAACTCATAACTTTCAGATATAAATCCTTTATACATGAAAATCCACCCAATACTACAAAACTTGCTTTTCCCTTTGCTTTCCCTGATTCTTATCTGCTCCAGAGCCAATCCACAGTAGGATATAATAGGGGAGTAAGGAGGGAGGGATAGGATCAGAAGGGAGAAGAACACATGTCCACTTCTAACTTTTTAAAGGAAGAAGAGTAGAGTGGTGTCTTTTTAGTCTTAAAATGTGTTTTTTCATTATTTCAGTGTCATCTGTTTAAAAGACCTCAAAAAAGGTTTAGGAAAAGCAGAATTCTATGTCAGAGTGGATGTGTGAGGGGAGAAACCCTGGTCAGAAAGTAACAGGTGTTAGCAGGGGAAAAGAGGACCCAGTATGAGAGGTCCAAAAAATAAAAGGAGTGTCTAGTGTCAGATCTAGAATTGGAAATAATGTGGAACAGAGTAAAGTTATTTCGGCGTGTGTTTAGGTCTCTGAAAAATGTTCTCCATAACTGTTTCCCAAAGTCATCAAGCTCTTTATTCCAAAACACCCCACCCACCTTAGTTCTACCAGACCCTGCCCAACCTTAAAAACCACACTACCAAATGCTTGGAATATTCTTCCACTCTTATGCAGGTTTGAGAAAGGGGAGCTCCCATTTCTATCATAACAGGAATAGATGTATTTCCGGTACCCTAAAGTAGATTACAGAATTCACATCCTATAAAGTATTTTTACCAGCACAGGAACTACTCAGGCACTTTATGGCTTTCTGAACTGGCCTAAACATCTAGCTAGCCATTAGTAATCTAACATTTTTAAGGAGGGAAAGCTGTCCAGTTCAAAAGAAGCAACTTGTTACAAATAAAAATTTTATAAAATAGCTTAATGGTTGGTTAGAGCCAGCCTATACACTTAAAAAATTTATTTCTATTGCAACTTTTATATATTTTTAAGAAATGTAGATATGCTGCTTTTTTAAAAAGGAAAGCCCTATACAAGAATATATCAAACAATAATCAATTATGAAAACCTTAGTACTAATACTACTTTTCTGTAACTGTTAACAATAACTAATCTTAAAACCATAGAAGATCTCGTGACCATTTTAAAACCAATATTCTCTACAGTATTTTCCACTATCGTGTGTATTTTCCCAAAAGCTAAGATTTTATTTTCAGGAGACTATATTATAAAAACAAGTCATTACTGAATATGATTTTCAACTGAACAGGCCAAATTCCCCTGAGATATTGGTATGCCTGCCTCCCATCCACCATTCCCAGAGGATTGCTCTTCCCTTCTCCAACTCTTGAGAATCACTGTTTTACTCTGACTGAAAAAGAACAGGACATTAAAAAGCTTAAAATGGTTTGTACTAGTTCTAAACACCAATCCCACAATCCTTAAACAATGCCATTATTCCTTATACTTACTAAATGTCTCCCTCATAGGGATACACAAAATAAATCAACTTACATGGTCTTGTAATCATTTAATGCCTCCAGAACATGCTCATATCTTTCAGATTTTGGTGTGTCTGCCAGCTGTGAAGTATCAAGAAACAATTTAACGCACTATAATTTCATCAATTAGTAATATACAGGTGCTAGACAGAGGCAATGTGATGCAGAAGAAAAGTGTACTGACTGGTAGTCAGAATATATCAGTTCTAATTCCAGTTCCTCACTGACAAGCTGCATGATCTAAGGCTTGTTTTCTTATCTATAGAAAGGGGAGTAAAAATCCTCCTCTAATTACTGTACTAGTAATTATGTGAATCAAATGGTATGTCTGAAAGAACTGTAAACTGTAAAACACTATAAGAATGAGATTTTGTTAGTCATTAAATTTATTTTAACTCTATAATCTGAGGAACTAATATATTACAATGACTTCAATTAATCATATATTGGTTCGAGTAGTTATTAGGAAAGGATATAAGAAGTAATGAGAAACATAAAATTTTATTTTCCAATACTTCTAATATTAGCAGAAACCAATAATCCTTATAACTTTGAAAAATTCTGTGAAACTGGGGGCGGAGGGGGTTCCTTTCATAAAAGTTATAGACGTTAGCCAGCCCGAAAACTCAAAATGTCTCAGTTTTTTTATCATCACAAATCATTTTAAAATCTAAATATTCAATTCTAGAAAATATCATTTTGCTTCAAAAGGGCCTCCTTAAGAGTCATTTCTGCCTCCTCTTCCAAGTTTAAAGACTGGGGCCCAATAGCAAAAAACTCTAAATTTTTATAAAAGGACCATTCTCAGTTAAAGCCACAAAAACTTTAAAAAAAAATCCAGAATATCATAGCTGACTTTCAAGAGTACCACCAGTATGCTCTTTACCATTGAAACTTCCAAACCTCAGAACTGCTTCAAGTAAAAAGAGTAAACAAATCTTCCAAAAAGTATGTTGGAGGTAGAAGAGACTTAAGAGTCATCTACTCCAACACTCTTCATTCTACAGATTAGTTAACAGATATAAAGGTTAAATGAAATGCTCAAATTCACATGGCTGATTAGTCAGAGAGCTAGAATTTGAACCCAAGTGACAATAAGTCCATTCATTCAACATTCACTAAGAGCCCACACTGTGCTAATGCACTGGGTCTTTCAGAAAATACAAAAAGAAACGGGACAGTCTGGTGCTCAAGCCTCTATACCATACCACTACCTCTTACTGTAATTTCGGCAGTGTTCAATGACAGGGAATTTCTATTACAGAAGAAATAACAGAATCAGACCTTAATGCTTGAAAGACATGTAATTCAAGGTTCCATCAATACTTCAATCTCTTTTGTAGTACTGATAGGCATTCAGCCTTGGTTTAAATATTACCAATGATGAAAGCTGATGAGGCACCCACTGAGGGAGCCCATTTCATAGGTGGACAAAACCTTCCCTCCTGGAACTCTTCTAGTCCTCTTTTACAAGACAGTTCTTCAAATATTTGATAGCAGCTACCATGTCTAAGTATAAAATTATGGCTAAGTTTAAGATTAGGTTGAAAGTTTTTAGCAACCACATTACATAATTATTTCATATTTAGCTGTGGCTAACTAATTCATTCCACTCTTCCTCATCCCCCACCTCCCCACCCCAACTCCAAAATCTTATCAGATAAATTGATCAAATCAAGTATTCACTATCATACACTGCTTCTTCTGAACTGGATGGATGTATATTTAAGCCTAAAAGAAGAACTCTGTAACTGTTGTTAATTTGTTTTGTTTTCAGGTCAGTGTTTGAGATAATCCTTTCTCTTGATTCTAATTTAGGGGTAAACACAAAGACAGAAACCTGTGGCTCTCCATTAGAATCTCCCTCAAAAGTATTTCCAAGGCACTGAATGCTTTTGTTTCTATTATTCAACTGGTTATATACCCATTTTTTTTTTTAAGATCTTATTTATTTGACAGAGAGACAGCCAGCCAGATAGGGAACACAAGCAGGGGGAGTAGGAGAGGAAGAAGCAGGCTTCCAGCGGAGAAGCCTGACGTGGGGCTCGATCCCATAACGCCAGAATCACGCCCTGAGCCAAAGGCAGGCGCTCAACGACTGTGCTACCCAGGAGCCCCTATATACCAATTTTTTACTTTTGATTTTAATCAGTTCAAATTTCAGTATCTAATATAAAATTCAGTTACACTATGTCTATACTATGCCCATAGCATTTGACATACCAGTGTGGCTAATCATATCAAAAAAAGAAATAGGGTATTTAATATGATTTATTCTAATAAAATAGTGTTTTTCCTTATTGCTTTTTAAAGCTTCACACACGATGTATCTGAAAAACTGTGCTCTACAATTTTGCTGACAATCAATAAAACTAATTTCTTAAATCTATTCCTCTTTTACTTTTTGAAAAGCACAATGAACTCTCTTCTTTTTTTGATACTTGCTCTGTACGGTTCCTCAGAAATTTTATCCGTAAGCTCCTTCAGCACTCCAAAACTATTTTGCAGAGAACTATATGGCCCTTGGCCATTATGGGGCCAAGGGATCCCCTTCTGTATTTTGAAGATTCTAAGTACAGATATTATAGTTTAAATCAAATAATCTGTACTAAAAGAGCATCATATTCTAAGTCTGCCATCTGACCATGAGGTTTATATTATATATTGCTAACATAATAACCATTTTTGTTCCTCCCACCACAGACACTAATCTCACATTATTGTGCTTTTACTTTTAGGATTTTAAGTTTCTGTATACACAAAATGCTATTAGGTATAGTTATAACTCTTCCCTTCAATAAAATACATCAACATTGAATTACTAATATTGAATTCCATGACGCCTAGGCTTAAGTACACAAAACAGGTTAAGCAATTTGTTTGCCAAACCTATACGCTGTATGTTGATAAGAAACACTCAAAGCCTCAAATATTGTTGTTAATCATATTTCTTATAATTTTCATTTAAAAATATTACACCACCTCTATTACACATTTTTTCTCTAGCCAAAACATTGTATCTGCTATAGTATTTCATTTAAATGTTATGCCTTCCTCCCTACATCCTTCAAAAGGTAGTACACAATACACTACTCTGCTATGAATCTTTGGGGGTTAAAATTTAAGACCACCGTTAACAGAAAAGTAGGTTGCCTTATAGAACTAGGATTTCAGATCACGTTAGGAATTAAGGACAAATGATAATAAGCAGATTCTGAAGTATGAATATCTCTTTTTAACTCTGTAAAGCAATCCTCATTCCTCATTCTGAATAAAAACCTTAAGTAACCTTTATTTGGGATCTCAAATATTGCATTACATATTTTTACTTTCTCAAAAAAATTACAAAACAATGGTTTCTCAAATACCTACATTCAGTCTATATAAGGCACAAAGTCTCAAATATATAAAAGAAAGTAAACAAAAATCACATAAGAAAACCAGATATAGAACTATCATTATGTTCCAATATGTTCTAAAAGTTTGAGCTTGGGGCCCCTGGGTGGCTTAGTCGTTAAGCGTCTGCCTTCGGCTCAGGTCATGATCCCAGGGTCCTGGGATCGAGCCCCGCATCAGGCTCCCCGCTCAGCGGGAAGCCTGCTTCTCCCTCTCCCTCTGCCCCTGCTTGTGTTACCTCTCTCTGTCAAATAAATAAATAAAGTCTTTAAAACTAAATAAAGTTTCAGCTTCTCTTCACAATCCTGAAATAACCAACTAAGAAAAAAAATATGATAAATGTTAAATTTACCTTTCAGTATGAAAGGATATACTCTCCAAAAGAACTCATAGCATTTCCTTTATATATATTTTTAAAAAAAAGCACAAAACACTAAACAGATATCATTGATTCAATTAAGATTGCTCCAAGTAACTAGAAACTGAAATAAGTATTTATGGGGCTTCCAAAATAACACAGAAATACCATTAAATTTTGGCCAGTGTTATCATATATAAAATTTAGTCCTAATTCAGCTCAGAAAATAAATGTAAGTGCCTCCCTATGACTAGTGTGTCCATATATATTCCTAAACCAAAAGCCATAAAACTCTCAATCAACTTCTCAAGTCACCATAACATTTTTTTGCTTTACCCACATGGAGGAAAGAAACTTCACACTTAAGAGACAGTGAAATCACAACTATTTTTGTTTTATTTCATTTCTGAAGAGAAACTTCTAGAGCAAGTGCCTATGTCATATAATCAATAATATATATAGTAAGAACCAAAATGATTCTTAAGTATTCACCCAATAACCAACATACTCAACATACAATTATTTCCCATGTTTTAAAAGTAATTAAAGCTATCTTATAAAAAGATTTTTAACACAAAAATATTTATAAACAAAAAGGAAGTTTTGTAAACCTAAATTAGGATTAGGTTTGCAAATTGACAAAACTCAATTTGCAATTCAATTTCAGTTAACCAAAGATATACTATTTTAATAATCTGGAATAATCCATTATTTGTATTATCTTTGTTTCTATTATCACAAACATTTAAAAGTAAACTAAGTGAAGATGTTACATATAAATGTTACAAATAAATGTTACAGGCTGGCATAAATTTTATGGTCTCTTTACTATTAAAATTTCACTCTCAAAATCAATTATAATGACAGTATAAAGATATAAAAGATTAATACAGAGAATTAAAAGCTGAACTTCCATCTGTAAATATCTGAGGATGGAATGACTAATCTAAGTCTGAGTATTTTCTTTAAAGCAGAGAAAAAGCAATGAGAAATGATTAGAAAGTCACTTGTTCTGATAATAAATTTGATGGCTCCAAAAAACAGAAACACTCCTCAGAAAAGTAAAACTCTCACTATAAAGTTTTATTAGAGTATAATGTTCTTCTTAATTTTTAAATTAAAAAAAAATTCCATACTGGCAAAGAATAAGAAATTGAGTTGAATGAAAGCTACAGAAAATGAAAACATGTATCTACTAATAAATTTTTTGGTATGTATCATAAGTACAGTTAGAACAAGATACCTGAGATTCATAAACTGAATTCATTTCTTAGAAACAGACTAATTGTCTAAACTAATAGTCTAATTGTGATTTTTGTTTTCTATTTTCAACCTCTTGAACAAAATCTAAATATCATTTTTTATTTTAATAAAAGATGGCATTTTAACTTGAGCTTTTACACTTGTGCCCACTGTCTACATGAAGTAACTAATACAGAATTTAATTATGCAAAGCATAAAATGTACTAAGAATAGAGATGTATCTGCATACAAAGTGCTGAAGGAACCTTGGCTCTAAAGAAAGCATTTTAAAAGAATATGTAAGTATTAAATATTAAGATGACTATAATGAACACTATAGCCACTAGTGCCTTACACTTACTTTTTTTACACTTATTTTTTATTACTAATCAGTTTATTAAAATTTATCAACTTTGTAAGTCACTTGTTTACTCTCAGATTTCATCCAGAAAAAGCATGTAACAGAAGAGTGTTGTGTTCCAACTTCTAACGCTCAAAACATCTTAGCTCAATTGGTTTTAATAATATCTTTGATTTAAAAAATCTAAGTATCTTGCAAGTGTTTGTTTTATATTTTACACAGCTGATCTACCACAAACAAGTTTTATATTTTACACAGCTGATCTACCACAAACAAGTTTTAAATGCATTATGTTCTCCGTGATGCCCCATAAAACCCCCAGAACAACCTAAAAAAACCAATATCCTATTTAACATGAAACTTTTTTTTTTTTTTTAAGATTTTATTTATTTGACAGAGAGAGACAGCCAGCGAGAGAGGGAACACAGCAGGGGGAGTGGGAGAGGAAGAAGCAGGCTCCTAGCAGAGGAGCCTGATGTGGGGCTCGATCCCATAACGCCGGGATCACGCCCTGAGCCAAAGGCAAACGCTTAACGACTGCGCCACCCAGGAGCCCCAACATGAACCTTTTATATACTGCCCCATGTCTAAAAGCTACAAAAGCAGAAATTCTTCCTAAACTTCACTTTAGTTTATACAACTTTTACCTCTTCAAAAAGCAAGATGTGACTAAAATTCACACATCTAATTCCACATATTATAAAACAAAATTTTTATTTAAGCGAAGAGTAGTTAGGGGTGCCTGGATGGCTCAGTCGGTTAAGCATCTTAACTCTTGATTTCAGCTCAGGTCATGATCTCAGGTTGGTGAGACAGAGACCCAGAGTCGGGGCTCGGTGATGGGCATGGAGCCTGTTTAAGATTCTCTCCCCCTATCCCTTTGCCCCTCCCAAGCACGCCTACTTTCTCTAAAGGAAAAACAAAACAAAAAACAAAACATTAAGCTAAGAGTAATTAATATGTATACTGTAATAATTCAAAATAAATACTAAAAACAAGTTACCTATTAAAGTTATTTTAGTTACTTTCTTTATGCTTGTCTATTACAGTTTCAAAATCTTCAATGAACATGCATTAACTTTTATATTGCTTTTTTTAAAAGACTGTAAACCAGCATGAGTGGTTAGACTTCGCAAATGAAAAGCAAAATGAGATGTAGGAATGAGGGGGATAATCTCCAACTAGTATAGCTTTACTCCCTAACTCATTATTCTAACACTACTACTGGGTACACCCCCATTCCTGGAAGTCAAAGATATATATATAAGGGAGTACCAACAAGAGAGGACAGAAGAGTGTTGGTTATATTTCTTATATTTATAAAAACTTAGAAAAACAGGAGGAGGAACCATAAGACATGCAATAATAAGGATTTCAATAAGGATTTCTCCCTCCATTCTATCTTTATAATTCTCACTTCAGAAAATAGAAGAATCAAGTTATTTATTTCCTCCTTTTGCATTTTTCCCTGAGTCAAAAGGCAATAAACAGGAGGATGAGAGGGCTAGTCCTGATATCATCAAAGTTACTTCTCCTTGAACTAAAAATAAAATTCTACTTTAGATGTGTGACTTAGACATGTATCTTAGTTGCTTTAAACAGAAAAAAACAAAACAAAAAGGACATCAAGTAGCTAATGAAGTTAGCTCTAAGACCACTTACCTCTCCAGGATGCAATCTATCCCAGTTTTCATTAATGTACGTCATAAGCTCAAGTTCAGAATCAAAGTATTTCTTCTTGTGAATAACACTTAGGTTGTAAAGGCATAGGTGTGCTATATCTACCCTGGAATCCAAAAATAATCACAATATACAAAAACAATATTTTTGGTTATTGTTAAGAAATCACATTTAAAAAAATAAAAACAGCAATTAAAAAATCCAAAGTGAAGTATTTAGGTGAGCAGAGGGTCAACAGCATAAGTCATATTCATAATATAATAAATCATTACATATGAAAATAATTGGAAAACACTAAATATTTGCCTATACTGAGTAGTAAATATAAACCAAAATGTATTTGAGTAATTTCTTAAAATACATTCAAAGAGGAATTAAGAAAAAATAACTTCTAAAAATTTTGCATTTTACCTACATATAAGCCATAGAATAGATCATATTTTAACAGACTTTATCTGATTCATGAGTTAAATCTTATCTTTCCTAAAATACATAAAGCATTTAATAAAAATTTCTAAGTACTTACTATAAGCATTTTATCAGAAATCTCCCAAAATTCAGCACACTTCCCATGCCCAAGAATTACACTAAAGCAGAAACCAGCATATTTGGTATAAGACCTCTCTCTTCTACTGTATGCTATTCTGAAGGCCCAAAAGAATTAAAAACATGAATAAGAATTTTGAAAATCTAAAAGATATGTGAAGCTACATTTTATGCATTAGAAAATAAATGGCCTTACTATTTCAGCAATAAAACTAGGTAATCTTTAGTGAAATGACATCAGGTTTCAGGAGAAATAAAGTGAGGCATAAAGAAAAGCAAACTTTTATTTAAACCAAGTTAACATATACAGAACATTTCATCCTGTAGGTTTAAGAATATGGCCCTTTATTGCTCCTTAACAGAAATGTCCATACTTACCACTGTAATGGTAGACGTTTGAGGTATTCTGGTCCAGAACTGCAGACAGAGCAAATAAATGTATAAAACCTAAAGAAAAAAGAAAAGTTACATATTGAGTAATCAAAGGTATACATAAATTATTCAACAATTAAAATTAATATTCAGCAAGTACATATCCTACAACAGATGAGTGATACACAAAGCAAAATATAATTTGAATTATGACACTGTGATTTAAAGTTTTTCAGTAACAACAAATAATGAAATAGTTCATGGATGGGGAGCAAAGGCAATTTTTTTTTACTCATTAGACATTCAGAGTTCACACATATTCATACACAGGTATAGTTTACTAATGGCTTGTGTGTACCATGAATTGTGATGGCAGCCCCCGTGCACAGTGTTATATTCAATGCTCTAAGCAATCTGGTAAAATAAAAGGAGATAAAATGATCTTCCTAAATTCTGAAAGACAAGAAGCAACATAACCCAACATTTAAACCCAGGTTTTTTTATGCCAAGTTCAGTGTTGTTTCACTTTTCTTCCTAGAGCTCTCTGCTATTTCACATTCTCCTAATCCAGAAAGCCCATTAGGTCTGCTTTTGTAAATTCTTTAGATCAATGAAGGTGTAATTTTGTATTAAGGTTCTGTGGCCTTTCCCAATTTTCTGTCACAGGATCCCTTTGAGGTTCTTAAAAGGAAGGTACCAATGGCAATAGTTTAGAGCATCATGTGGCAATAGAAGCAAATATAATCACTGATCAAATACTTAAAAGTGTTCTGGAGTAACATATAAAAGCACAAATGTTATGTGTATTTTAAAATTATGCATAATTTAGGGGCGCCTGGGTGGCACAGCGGTTAAGCGTCTGCCTTCAGCTCAGGGCGTGATCCCGGCGTTATGGGATCGAGCCCCACATCAGGCTCTTCTGCTATGAGCCTGCTTCTTCCTCTCCCACTCCCCCTGCTTGTGTTCCCTCTCTCGCTGGCTGTCTCTATCTCTGTCAAATAAATAAATAAAATCTTTAAAAAAAAAAAAAAAATTATGCATAATTTAAGTCTATCATTCGATATTTTCCCTCTAAGGTGACTCCTTCACAATTCATTGTTGTAATTACATTTAGAAATCTGAAACTGCAAACATAACTACAGTATAAAAGCTAAAAAAAAATATATATCAATTGGTAAAGTTCAAGTGCCCTTCTTACCTGTCTCCAAATAGCATTGGCTTTTGAAGGCATTGCACACAAGCCTCGTGAAACCACTGCTTACATTTGCAGCATTGTAGCATCTTTAAATACCAGCTATAAGAAAAAAAGTTAAGATTAAAATTACTACCTTTGGAGGTAAAGGTTTTTTTAAAAAAGCAAAACAAAACCAAGTGGCATTATCAAAATACAGTTATGATTACACTATGACATTTCTGCTATATTTAACATCAAATTTTTTCTTTCCCAAAAAGATTACTGATGATCTCATCCCTTCTTTCTTATTCACAAGAACTTATAAAGCCTGGTTCCTAGACTAGTTAAGAATCTCTGTCAAAGAACAAACCTAGGATTTTTTTTCACATCGACTCTCTACTAATCTCCCCCAAAAGGAGAATAGTTTCAGAGGTTACTGATGCATACAGTTGTTCGCCCAATATACCCTAATAGTCACAGGCAGCTTTGTATCTTCACTGTGTTTCCATTATTCTTGTCCATTATAATGAAAAGGAATGGAGAATACCAACTTCATATATAAATTTGGTTAACATAATTATAAATCTAATCAAAGATTTTATTAGATGTAAACGCTTTGTAACAGATTTTATTCTTTTTCAGAGAGCTGAAGAAGCTAAAATTGAATCTCTACCTAAGGATATCCTCTCTTTTTAGCTAGTACATGGTTTTGATATATTGATATCCTTATTTGCCACCCAAATAATGCCTTTTCCTCCAATAATTATTTAGCTCAAAAAGTCAGTCCCCCATTAAGCCATATATAGGCAAAGACAAGAAGACTGATATTAAGTAAGGTTATTCATTCAACAAAAGACTAATAAATACGAATTATGTTCCGGGTACTTAGCTAGGTCCTCTGCTAAAGTTAGAGTGGCTAACAACATCAAATACAGTTCTCCTGGTCATAACACTTAAAGAACAATGAATGATCTACTTCATAAAATGTCTATGATGGTTTCCACCTATTTTGAGTAATAACTTTAAACCAAATGCTAAGTATAAATGAGTAAGGAAAAGATCACTCTCTATGCTTACTCACTGTATCTCTTTTGTAAGTGATTAAAGAAACTAGACAAATGTTTCTTAAATCTGCAGGTGACCAAAAACTAAGAATTGTTATAAAAAATGTTAAATCACAAATAAAAAATTCCATTAATTAGAGATTATTCAGAATAAAGAACTAAAAATTCATTTATCCATATATTCATTTATTTGTGTTTCATCACTGAACAACTTACGTCCCAGTCACGGTAAACTTTACAGACATTTTCTGTACATGCATTTGAACAAATAATATGTTAATGCCAATGACTGTCATTTAATGACATTTAATGACAATGACTATCCCAACATCTCCTGAACAGCACCCCTGTCGGGGCACCTAGGTAGCTCAGTCGGGAAGCATCTGACTTTGGCTCAGGTCATGATCTCAAGGTCCTCCGACTGAGCTCCGAGGCTGGCTCCCCACTTGGCAGTACGTCTGCTTGTCCCTCTCCCTTTGCACCTCCCCCTGGCTCATGCTCTTTCTCTCTTTCTCAAATAAATAAAATCTTTAAAAAATAAACAAATAGCACCCTTGTCTTAAGAGAAACACTGAGGGACGCCTGGGTGGCTCAGCTGGTGAAGCATCTGCCTTCAGCTCAGGTCATGAACCTGGGTTCCTGGGATTGAGCCCCACGTCGGGCTCCCTGCTCAGTAGGGAGTCTCCTTCTCCCTCTCTCTCTCTGCCTCTCCTATGGCTTGTCCCCCCCACCTCAAATAAATCAATAAAACCTCTAAAAAAAAAAAAAGAGAGAGAGAGAAACATGGAGTCTGAGGAAGGAGGACACAAGAAACCAATAATTCCAATTTAAAGAGTGAAATATGATTCACTAGCATTTTTTTAAATGTAGTACAAATACATGATGTACAACTTGGCTAAATATGAACTTACACACAAAAAAAAATTTGGACGTATTAGTTGACCACCACAAACCCAAAATGAGCAAAAAAACCATAAGGGGACAACCCAAGAAAAGTAATAAATAGAATCCTTCCTTGCAACAACAGAAACATAACAGCCCAATTATATCGTGAGACTACTCCTGGAATTTTCTAATTTTCTAATCATTTTCTAACCATAACACCATATTTCAAGAGTAACTTTCAAAACCTGGACAGCAACAAAGACAGAGGTTAGAAGTCATGTCACAAAGTATGTTTAATGGTAATGGAGATTTCAACCTGGAAAAAAACACTATTGGTATGAGTCATGGCAGTGAGAAATAGGATTGTTGGATTGAATTATTTTAAGAGTTACCTTCTAAGAGAGATAAGATATATCTGTTTAGTTCAAAAGAGCAGAACTAGGACCAGTGATCAGAAGTTAAAGGTAAATTTCTAAACATTCTTTGTTAGAACTCTAATTCACTTATTTAGCTAACATCTAATGATACAGATGAATATAATTACGGCCTCAAATTTTCTCCCCTAATTTTCTTTATTGACCTTTTCAAGCGTTTACAATTCACTATCATTATCATTCCCACATCACAAGCGATAATAAAAATAAAGAAGATAATGTAAACAAAAATCACTTAAAGGGCATGAAATAACTATTTACTTACTCTCCAGGGCCTCCACAATAGCAATAACATTGCTGGACATTGGTTTTATGACCTGCATCCCATTCAAGGTCTGCCACACTATAGGGTAATGTCTGCTTCATGACTTGCAATGCTTTGGCATTTGGTCCTTTCTTAAGCGCACCACCCCTCTATATTAGAGGGAAAAAGTTATTTAAACGAATGAAGGATAAAATTTTAAATACAATTCTTTAACATAAAAATGCTTCTGAAACTTCATAAGAAATTTCCATTCTAAATTTCTTACCATATCACAAACTGTTTGACTAATAATAATCTTTATTTATTTTGTTGTCTTTCAAATTATTGCCCCAATTCCAAGACCACTCACTATCAGAAAATAAGTGCAAGGATAGCTGCAAGTCACTTAAGCATCATTAATCAAACAATAAGCCTCACCTCTTTCTACCCAGCACTGATTGCTCATTTCAGTCACATAAACTTTCAACGTACACAATCATTACGTTGAGAGCGCCTTACAAATTCCATTTAGGGCTTTAGCCCAAAACACTTAAAAGATACCTTTGTTGTTGTTGCAAAAACACACTGTCGACAGAGCCATTTTTCATCTGAATCAATCACACTGGAATCAATATGAGGTGTGTGACACAACTGATGATATCCTTAATATCAAAAAAAGCATAAAGCAAATTCTATTTTATTAATAAATACTGCAACACAATTTCAAGAAGGCATTTTAGTACTCTTCTCCTACATTAATATATTTACAGTTGATGAATAAATTTATGACAACAGCTTCAAGTTACCAATGCAAAGTATTTTTAATCATTAATCTTCAACAGGAGCATTAAGTATGTAATAAAACTTTCCCACAAGGTTAAAAGAAATCAATGTTTACCTTGGCCACACTTATCACATATAACCATTTCATTGGGAGCTTCTGAATACTCTTCTTGACATATTGTACAGACCATTTCCCCACTTCCAGTGGCTCCTAAAATGTTTAAAATACACATTAAAAGACAGCCATAACAAAGAAGTATTTCATATACCAAAACTACTTATTTGACTCAGTGGGCTGCCCATATTGGCAATGTTTATTCACTGAATCATAATGATTTCTTCTCAAGGCAAAGGACTATCCACAAAATGCTATCTCTATGTTCCCTGTGTCCTTCCCACCTTTAACTTAAGATACCTAACTACCTACATTGATAATTTAACCTGTTTTTACAGCAGAGAGCATAATTTAAACTGCTCTCAGGCAAGATCCTTTATTATTCGCTTCTAACATTCCTACTCCCATGAAGGGCAAGGAAATGCGATGTTTTGTGAACATTCAGAACAACTCTTCAGAATACACATCTACCTATATACACGTATTCACTCACCCTATACTGTCTACCATTATGAGACTAAAGTAAAAGGGCAAAGAAGATATATCGATGACTTCTTTCTCTCTGGATTCAGTACATTTCTTTTTACTTACTGACTTATGAAAGAAGGTGAACCCCAATTACTTAATCTCCAGCTTCAGAAATCTGGAAATACGGTGTCCAAAAAAGTATCCTAACAAAACCTCAGTGCAAAAAAAGTTAAGGTGTTCCACAGTTATTAATTATATTCTTACCTTTATAGGTAAATTATTTCTTTAGGCATTTTTACTCTAAAAACAATTTTCTTCCATAAAATTTAGAATATGATTTTAACACTCTAACATCATTATTCCCAATATTCTCTTCTCCTCAATTTCATACACTACATGGTATATTCATTTGCCAACAATAATAAAAATGCACCATTCTGTGCTATCAGCCAAGTATTGTTAGGCTCTTGGCATATATTATTTTGTTTAATTCTACAACTTATTACATAAGTATCTTATTATTATAGAGAGGAATTGAGGCTCAGAAAGATAAAGTAACTAACTCAGGGACCCTCAGAAAGTATCAAGGCTAGGATTCAAATCCAGATATGCCAGAGTCCATATTCTCTCCACTCTGACATCCTTCCTTTCATCAATATTTTGTAGTATTTTTTTCTATCAAAAGTATTGCCCACACTGCTATTTTCTAAATTATAATTTCTAACAGCTGCATAATATTCTATCCAGTAGAAATAACCAAATTTACTTTATTACACCTCTACTCTTAGATAGTAAGTTACCAAGTTTTTTGTTTGTTCATTTTTTGCATTTTTCCTTGTTTATTTTGGTCTCTTGTCCTCTCTCCCTACCTCTCCCAGACTTTACTTCCTTGTACACTTGGAAGGAAATGGCCTCCATAGCTTCTGAGTTTATGGCTCCGGTCAGGAGAGCAACCAGATTGAGGCTGGCACCTCTCAGTCCAAATCAGCAATTCCCTGAAAAAGGACCTATGGCCCCAGGTTTTATCTTATATATATCACATTTTTTGCTGTTGTTAAAATAAAACTACAGTAACTATTTTCCACCTAGCACTTGTACTTTTGAATGATTTCTCTTGAATAAACCACTCAAACTGAGTATGCAGTATTGATTAAAGAATATAAAACATTAATTCAACTGTTAATATCCAAAATAAAAACTACCTTCACAGAAACATACTAACATGACTCCCTCTACATTTTTCCTTATTTACATAAACTTTTAAAAATAATCTTATTAGGGATGCCTGGGTGGCTCAGTCGGTTAAGCGTCTGCCTTTGGCTCAGGTAATGATTCCAAGGTCCTGGGATCAAGTCTCACATCCCTCTCCTTTCTCAGAGGGGAGCCTGTTTCTCCCTCTGCCTGCCACCCCCCCCTGCTTTGTGCTCTCTCTCTCTCTCTGACAAATAAATAAAATCTTTAAAAAAATAATCTTATTAGACAGATGAAACTAGTCCAATTTATTAAGTTATTATGATATATATCTATTACTAGCAGGTTTCTTATAGGAAGAAAATTACTACTCTCCACATTGAAATCTGCCATAATGCAATACTCGGTTTCACTTCCTCATTCTACAGCAACTCCAATTACATGTGCGCTATTTTCTAGGTGCTATAAAGAGTTAAGTAGGGGTGCCTGGGTGGTGCAGTCAGTTAAGCATCGGACTCTTGGTTTCGGCTCAGGTCATGATCTCAGGATCGTAGGATTGAGCTCTGCATCGGGCTCTGGGCTCAGGGCAGAGCCTGCTTGAGTGTCTCCCTCACCCTCTGCTCCTTCCCCCCATGCGTGTGCACGCTCTCTCTCCTCTTTCTCAAATAAATAAATAAATCTTTAAAAAAAAAAAGAGTTAAATAGCCAAGAAGCAATTCTTTTTTATTTCAGTTCTAATGATAATAAAAAAAAGTCAGTGACAAAAACAATCACGGACCACTGAACTGATATACTGAGTGGAACACATGTTGGACAGTACCCTTCACTTTCACAATTTTCTGTATGTACTACTGGCTTTCTTCTTCCTGTCTGGAAGGAAGGAAGGAATGTTTAGAGGGAAGAAGGAGGGAAGGAGACAGAAAAACAAATAGATCTATATTTAACCTGTAAGAACCTGAAAAGTTGAAAGGGACTCGTAACTCATAGGGGAACAGAAGCAGTATAACATGTTTCAGTCCTAAGACAAAGACCCATGTTTACAAACTAAGAAAGAAAAGATAATTCTATACGTGGGGTAACAAGATCTGCTCAATATAACTACTGTTGGAGATCTCCTATCCTTCTATCCCTTTTCTCATTGACTCCTCAATTTCAGATTCAAAACAAAATTTCAGAACTTTAAACTGATCAGTCCCAAGAACTATAAAAAGTTTCTCTTGAAAGACATTTTACTAGAGTAAGAGCTACTGAGTTCCCCACCTAAGCCCCAAGTACCAACTGTGTACAAAGTAATTAGAACATTCTAATTATTTTACCAAAACTTTCTTATTCTTTAAAAAAATTAAGAATGAAATCAAGAAATAGAACACAGTAGTAACATATCATAGAGTTCCACTTGGGATTCAAATTAAAAACCCAATCACTAAATACTTTAGAAAGGTATCCACTCTTTAGGGAAAGAAAATTTACATCTCCTTTCTATGAGATATGAAACACGGGTCTTAGTGCAGGCCTATTAACTCAATTAAAAAAAAAAAGTAGAGCTTTGGTGTGCAGCCAAAAGCCTCAGATTTTTAATATTTGTAATTTATAAATCACTTTTCATGAGAAATACCTAGAACAACACCTTTATTTAGAAGATTCAAAGGGCGTACAACTATTACAGAAATATTACAATAATAAAATAGAAAGCATTACAAAAAACATACCTATAAGCAAACCAAGGCATACCTGTATTCACTTTTACCTGCACACAAATATAGCCTCATTTTCCCATCTAAATATTAAAACCCCTAATTAAATGGTCATTTCAAATCATTCTTATTAATGAATACTTCTAGTACTCTAAGCCTGTTTAATAGGTCCTAATTTCCCCCAAAACATCTGGCAAATATTATGTTCTCAATAAATACTAGCTCTCTACATTACTTTTACCAATATAAGCAAGTAACAGTTAAGTTGAAGCCCAAAGTGTTACTCATATTAGTGTCTAAAAATTTTTTTTCAAAGTTATTAGATGGGCCCTAACAATAGTTCATAGACGTGCATCACTGATGGATCTGTTCTTTATCTCTACTGTAACAAGAATAATTCCTGTTCTTCCAGGGTCTATGACATAGATTATAACTCCTTGAGGACGAAGAAGAATGCATTTCCTCAAAAGTGATTCTGAGTTACCTCAAGATATTGTACTCAACAAAAAAAACACTACAAAATGATAGGCTAAAGAAAATCAAATTTTAGTGTAAATCATGTTCAAGAGAAATAGTAGCACCTGCCTGTTTGAATGTCCTTCCAGAGCACCCAGGATTTAGAACTGTCTTCAAATATGATGAAGCAGCTCTGTTTCAATATGTTTATCTGAAATACAGAGGAATATTTATGGTGATTTCTTTGTAAGTCAAAAACATGAAATGAAATTTAAATTCAAAATCATTAAAAGTTTACTGCAAAAAACAGCAAAAAAATATAAAGGTAACTTGCCTTTTTGATAGTTCCAAGATAAAACAAGCCATCTGACCATCTAGCTAGGACATCCTGACCCTCTTCAAATTTACATGCTGGTTTTTTGACTTTATGTCCATCCTGTAAAGACAGCTTGGTCAAGGATGTTGGGGTCTTTTGGTTTCGACGTAAAGGAGACCGCTTGTGGACCAGTGAATTACCTGCCCCTGTAGAGTCTCTGTTTAGGAAATAAAAGACAATATATAAGATTAACTTACTTGTAGAGCTTATTTATATACCAATGATATATTTTATATATTAATCAAAATTTTTTATTTATTAAAAACCTTAAATTGGGGGAAAATATAGTAGATACCTCAAATCACAAATACTCTCCAGGAACAAATAACTTTAAAAGAAAATGATAGCTGTTCTCAAAATTCATTCAGTGCCTACCCTTACTGAGACAAGGATTCATCAATCACTCTAAGATCACACATATTCAGGGCAGCTATTCTCAAAATAATAGTTCTAAGATGAAGTGGGTAAGCCATGGTCATGAGCAAAGGATGCCTTAAATCTCATGAATGTGTTTAGATAAACTAAAAGAAGTTACATGGCACAATTTCATATGCATAAAAAAAAAGAATAAAAATGATTATGCCACAAGTAGTAAAAACACACTAACCAGTGACTTTGGGGTAGTTGGGTATATTCAACTTATTGGAAGAGGAGTCATGACCTCCTTACAGAGAACCACTATTGAATTAAGTCTTGTTTATTGATGGGAATGTGTCCCAAGTCCCTCAAATATAAAGACCAGGAGTTTAAAAAAAATAGGAACCACCAATTTCACAAATCATACTCAAATGAGAGGTATAACATCATTTACATTTTTAAGCAAAAGACTCCAAAATTATGTATTTCAAAATTACATTATAATTTGTATCTTAGTAATTCCATAAACAGGATAGCATAACCACAGCATAACTACTACCAACTTTTTCTCAAAGGTAACAAAGCACTGTCTGTTTGGTTTCATTTCTTAACTTAGATGCTTTACTAATTAAACATACAATATATAAAACTAGATAATAATTCAAAAGTAGATAGTATAAAAGTTAAGTAAAAAAAAAACAAGTGGGGAAGGAAAAAAATGTTTCAATACCTAGGGAACTGGGACTCCTTAATTTCAATACCTAAGAATACAAAAATTCTAGGAAATTCTGTCATAAGCTTCAACATGAATGAACTTTGTGCTAAGACATTATGCAAAGCAAAAGAAGCCAGAAAAAAAGAACAAATATTATATAATCCCACTTATATGATGTAACTAGAGTATCAAATTCACAGAGAGGAGAGCAGAATGGTGGTTGCCTAGGGCCAGGAGGAGGTCGGCATGCAGAGTTAGTGTTTAAAGGGTAATAGAGTTTCAGCTTGAAAGACACACTACATTTTTTTTCAAATTTTTATTTAAATTCCAGTTAGTCAAAATAAACTCTAGTTAGTTAACATACAGTGTAATATTAGTTTCAGGTGCAGAATTTAGTGAATCATCACTTACATACAACACCACTTCACAACAAGTGCCCTCCTTAAAAACTATCATCTATTTAACCCATCCCCTCACCATCTCCCCTCCAGTAATGAAAGACATACTATATTGTAAAAATATCCAAA
Organism: Ailuropoda melanoleuca; assembly: GCF_002007445.2. Taxonomy (NCBI): domain Eukaryota; kingdom Metazoa; phylum Chordata; class Mammalia; order Carnivora; family Ursidae; genus Ailuropoda; species Ailuropoda melanoleuca. The sequence continues at coordinate 62,989,815 of NC_048219.1, read as the reverse complement.
GGAATAATGACTGATATCTTCCCAAATTTGCTGAAAAACATTAATCTACACATCCAAGAAGCTCAACAAATTCCAAGTATGACAAATGGCAAAGTGATCTATACCCAGATTTACCACAATAAAAATGCTGAGAGAAAGAAGAATAACTCATCACATACAAGGAAACCCCAATAAGATTAACTTCTCATTAAAAAGAATGAAGGCCAGAAGGCAGTGAGATCCTATATTCCAAGTGCTGAAAGAAAAAAAACTGTCAACCTAGAATCTTATATCCAGCAAAATTGCCTTTCAAAAATGAAAGCAAAATAAAGATAATCAAGGATAAACAAAACTGAGAGAATTTGTTCCTAGCGCAGCCACCTTACAAGAAATAATAAAGGAAGTTCTTAATAAGGTTGAAAGCCAGTAATCCAAAGTAGAAATACAAATCAACACACACACAAAACAACACTGGTAAAGGTAACTAAGTAATTACAAAGTATAAATGCATATTTCTTCTAACTTAAATATATAGAACAATATGTGTATAATTAAATTATAAGGCCTATAACATATTTGACAATAACAGCACAAAGGAGGTAGTGGGAACAAAACTGTATTAAAGTAAAGAAAAGACACCAGATAGTTACATCAACCCATAGGAACAAATGAAAAACACCAAAATGGTAAATAAGAAAGTAAATGTAAGTGAAGCATGTCACTTCAAGGAAATATCTGCCAAATACCCAGGTTAGTCACTGTTTCAAGTAAAATTGGTATTCCATGAAAAAGCTGCTACTTCAGTTGACAACTCAATGACATAAATGTCCTATCTATACTTCCTATTTCATCAAACATGACATTAAAAATCTAAAATTCAGGGGCGCCTAGGTGGCTCAGTCGGTTAAGCATCTGCCTTCAGCTCAGGCCCTGATCTTGGGGTCCTGGGATCGCATCCCACATCCAGCTACCTGCTCAGCAGGGAGGCTGCTACTCCTTCTGCCCCTCCCCCTGCTCATGTTCTCTCTCTCAGATAAATAAAATTTGTAAAAAATATATAACTCAAAGTTAAAATTTAGTAAAAGCAATTTTTATTGTTTCATCAAGAATGTCCTTAAGTGAAATAGGGTTTTCTGTGTGTGCGTGCATTTTGGTGGGGTTTTTTTGTTTTTGTTTTTTTGGGTTTTTTTTTTTTACTGAGTGCTCAACAATGAAGAATACTGCCTTGTTTCATGCTAAGGCGCACAGCAGTTTGACCAAACATTGTTTTCAAGCCATCTGCACAGATATCAATACAATGAGAAAGGCAAATAACATCTAAGTATTATGAAAATAATTTTGACCTTTCAGACTCCTACAAGGATCCGTGGATCACACTGTGAGAACCACGCTCTAAATAAAGGAATATATGTTGCCATATATCTAAATAAAGGGAATATGCCTGCCACAGACAGCTGTGAGGAAAGGCATTTAGTATGATAAGGGGTTAAAAGCCTGACAAGATCAGTGCTAGAGAGAAGTAAAAATGGAGAATGAATCTACCATTAATTTTACCAACAGAGGAGTGCTCAATGCCAGGAGAACCTTCTTTATCCAGACACGAGAACAATTTAATGCCCTCAAATCACAATATTAAAATGATTCTATCAGCAAGCACTTTCTGGAAAACTATAAATCCAGGGGTCACTTGAGGGATTTTGCTTTCCTTAGTTAAAGAAACTAACCAAAGCCTGAGTAATGTAATTAATTACAGATGAAAAATGACTTCAACAGAATGCCAAGGTGGCTACTGGGACCTAGAATCTTCCAACTCTAGACTGGTAAATGTACAAAAATCAATATTCCAAACATTCCCAGATTGGTTTTATGTATATATAAAAATATATATTTTGGGGGGCGCCTGGGTGGCTCAGTCGTTAAGCTTCTGCCTTTGGCTCAGGGCGTGATCCCGGCGTTCTGGGATGGAGCCCTGCATCAGGCTTCTCCACTGGGAGCCTGCTTCTTCCTCTCCCACTCCCCCTGCTTGTGTTCCCTCTCTCGCTGGCTGTCTCTCTGTCAAACAATTAAATAAAATCTTTAAATTAAAAAATATATATATATATTCACCAAATTCTCTTTTTCACGATGGTCTCCCATTGTACTCTCTTAAAATGATGTAAGGATCTTTGAGGGAAAAGAGAAAACTAAAATTTCCTTGATTCCTTGTGCTCCCTGCTCCCTTCCACCACTCCTCCTCCTTCTTTCCTCCCCTTCACAGCCTAACCTTTGGAGGAAATTTATACACTCTTAACTCTCTCTACTATAGTCTTCCCCATTTATTCTTCAGTCTACTGCAACACATATCATCATTCCCTCACCCAAACACTCCACCAAAACCAGGGAATGTGTCTGTCTTACTTTTATTCACAGTTGTATCCTCGATGCTCTGCATAAGGCATGATACATAAAACGGAGAAAGATTATATGGAATTTATATAAAGTTCAAGCTCAATTCAATAAAAATCTACATTTAAAGAATAAATTACTTCTAAAAACGACTGCATGCACAAATAATCTCAGTTCTGTTCTGAATAAGCTATAGAATCTAATTCACATACAACAAATACACACCAATCTTATTGACATAAACATGAAGAACATAAATCATATATAAAACTGCATTAATAAACAGGTACTTATAAACAGCATTTCCTTTTAAACTTTTCTGCCTGAAGAAACTTTACAAAACATAAAGCAAGAAAGTAAAGCAAATGATCCATAATAGCATTACTCAAACATAACCAAGATAAACACTGTACATTTATCCCCGCCCAAGGTAATTTCCCCCATTAATGTCACTGATTACTTCCCTCCTCTCTAGAATGTGACCTTTATTAGGAGCCAGGTTAGTTTTTCTAATTTTAGAATTTATTATTTCCCTCTGATTAAAGGTAAACATAGATGGTAAAATAAATAACACAAAGAGTGAAAAGTGAAAATTCCCCAGGCTACTTTCTCCCACAAAAGAACTGTTAATCTTCTGACTTTTCTTATGTACATACCACATACACAGACAAAATTCATATAAATGTTTTAATGTAAACAGTGGAATATTATATATACTGTTCTATAACTTTTCTCACGCAATAATGTATCTTGGACAATGTAATATCCATTTATATAAGTATAAAAGTATGTAAGATAATGTTTTCTTCAAATGCTAAGCTACTTTCCAACTACTACCCAAATGAGAAACATTTACTATATTTTACTATTACAAGCAATATAAAGCTCATCCTTTTACATTGTATTTTTTTAGGCAATCCTGCTACTACATGAGATAAATTCATAAAGAATAATTACTATAACAAAGAATATGCATATTTTTCCTTTTTGCTGTAGAAAATTACAAACATGCAAAAGCAGACTAAACAAGTATAACAAACCATTGGATATTCACCATCCAGTTTCAATTATCATCTCATGGCCAATACTATTTCATTTAAACACCCCAATCCCCAACCTGTATTATGTATATATTTTAACTGACAATGTCAAATGAAATCTCCAAAAAAGGAGTCTCCCTGACACTACCAGATCGGCACTTCAAGGCCCATTCCTTCACCAACCGTATTTATCCTTTTGCTATTTGACAGACCACACACACATACACACACACAATATTTCTATCTACAGTTCTATTATTATTAGAGAAGGATTTTTTCCACAGCTTTGTTAATTTGTATGTCTTCTGGAAACAGCAGATATTCTCTGCCTTTTTTTTAAGCTGAAATGTTCATCTTTTTCATAATGGCTTAAGAGCACTTCATATATTATGAATGATAACATTTTGTTATACATGTTGGAAATATTTTTCCCAGCTCACACACTATATAAGTGCCATGACAGACTTTCTGATAGGGGGATCAGTACTTGTGGGTGTTCAGTTGACTCTGGTCCATAGCTACAAAGCTGTACCTCTCTCATCTTGCATCCAGGCTAGGCTGCCTTGCCTATTTAAGAAGTCAGACCAGAGAAAATTTAAAAGGAAACCCAAAACAAATAAAAGAGTTGGTTTGCATGCCCTTTTCTTAAACTGTGTATTCCCAATCTGTTGTTGGGTTATGTAAGGTGCTCACGTTCTTCCCAACACCCATTAAATCTCCAGTCCATACGTTTTCATTTTACATGGTGTTAAGAGTGTCTTTAATATTGTTGCTGCTCTCAAATGGAGTTAAGGTTAAATTTCATTCTATTTAGCAGATAATCATTAGTGTATAAATTTAGTGCAGTTCCAATTAATTGAAGCAGGATTTGTTGAGGTCAAACTTTTTATAAAATGTGTAAAATAATTAAAATAAAATAAAAATCCACAGGATAGTTAAGTCAACTTCTAAAAGGAAGAAGAAAGAAAGAGGGGAACACTCACCCTACCAAATACTGACATAGTCCAGAGAAAAACTGTTCTGTACAGGTAAGGAACCCACAATAAGATTATTACAACAGAATAGGTATCTCCAAAACAGTTTCATTTAAGGGAAGTGGATATATGATTAAAGTAACACCACAAATCAGTACAGAAAGGACATATTATGGGGCACCTGGGTGGCTCAGTCATTAAGCGTCTGCCTTTGGCTCAGGTCATTGATCCCAGGGTCCTGGGATCGAGCCCCACATCGGGCTCCCTGCTCAGCGGGAAGCCTGCTTCTCCCTCTCCCAGTCCCCCTGCTTGTGTTCCCTCTCTGGCTGGCTGGCTCTCTGTCAAATAAATAAATAAATAAATAAAATCTTAAAAAAAAAAAAAAAGGACATATTATTTAGTAAATAGTATTGGGGGAAATGATTCACTTAAATAGAGGAGAAGCTGTACTCCTAATTCACAATACACAAAAAGGTGAATTATAGATGGATTAAAGACATAAAAATAAATGTAAAACTTGAAACATAACTAGAAAATATAGATTATTAGGACAACTGATGAATTATTGAACTTTACATCTGAAACTAATCATATACTGTATGTTAGCTAATTGAATTTTTAAAAAGATGCTTTCTACACACACACACACACACACACAAAGAATATTGTTATGATCCTGGAAGCAGAGCATACATACCACAAGGAAAGATCCTGCAAATGTGTTGTTGAAAGCAGAACAAAATTGATAGCACAACTATCATTTATGCAAACTGAAAACATACATATTTAATACCATATATTTTACAAGGATATATACAAGGACACAGATTAAATATTTTCAAGTGGGTATAAGACAATTGGTAAGTGAGAGTAGAGATCTGACTGAGAATTGGGGAAACTGGACATGTCCTGACCAGAGACTTGTGATGATGTAGTATACTTTTTCTATTACTAACATCTGACTCGACTACATCGGCTCCTCATACCACACAATACAGATTAACAAAGTAGCAGGAATCAAGTTATATTTCCAGAATGGTCACAATCATGATCACTACTTGCTATCTGCTTTTACTATTTGACAACACACACATAAAGAATATTTCCATCTAAAAAATTTTTAAAAATTCTATCTATAATATTCTATTTAGAGAGGCATTTCTTCACTGCTACTGATATCCATCTTGAGAGGATTGCCTGGACAAAGTTTCCTCCCTCGAAACCAAATTGAAGACCAGGAGTTCAAGCTACTACTTTCTTGGCTTACTACTGCCACAATAGATAAGACCCTAATTAAAGAACTTGGGAATTAGATGCATAATTCAAATAGTGTGGTCTTTTTTCTTTCCCAATTTATTCCCCTAGCTAACAAGAAAACTATCTGAATACTACATGGGAGACCACAGGCAGTTAATTTCACCTGTCTGCAACAATCTCTAAGGACTACTATGAGGGCAATATTAAAAAATGTGGGTTGGGGCACCTGGGTGGCACAGCGGTTAAGCGTCTGCCTTTGGCTCAGGGCGTGATCCTGGCGTTATGGGATCGAGCCCCACATCAGGCTCTTCCGCTATGAGCCTGCTTCTTCCTCTCCCACTCCCCCTGCTTGTGTTCCCCTGTCTCGCTGGCTGTCTCTATCTCTGTCAAATAAATAAATAAAATCTTTAAAAAAAAAATGTGGGTTAAGGACTTGATAGAGTTTAATTTCTCAATAAATGGCAGAAGAAATATGAAGAAATTCAACTTTCAGGTTAATTATTTTTCCTTCAATAAATATTTAACGAGTATCTGTTCTAGGCTGGTGAATAAGAGGTCCCTATCTTCAGGGCCCAAGATTTTGATAGGAAAGACTCGGCTAGACCTTCCCCTTCTTAAGGCTCTTTTCCTGATTCAACCCCACCCACCAAGGTCAGGTTAGATGCTCTCTTCATATGTGCTAGTTTTCCCATCAATATACTTCTCACACTCTGTTCCATTTGCCTACTTACTTATCTTCACCTACTCCCCACTCCCTAAACAGTTTTTATTCTGAGAGGGAAGATAATTGTCCCATTTTGTTTATACCACTCCTTCCCCAGAACCTAGCCTAGTGCCCAGAATGTATTAGGAACACAATAAATAATCAGTAAACTACCAGTAGTAACTGGTAATTTAATTAAAGGCAATCTCTAAAGAGCCAAATGCCACTACCCCAACATAGGACTCATCTCCCCAGTAGGAACTTTCATCCCTCTGCTTCTGAGTTTCCCTCCTCTTCTCTGATAACCCAATCAGCCATGATTGATCCACCACAACCATTTCTCTAGTACCCCTGCTACTATTCTTCAACCCATGAAGTTCCACTTGGCAGCAAAGGAAGTAAAGGAAGGAAAATCTAGTCTCACTTTGCACTGCCACCCCTCACTGGAGCACTCCTCTCACTCTGACTCACCCCAATCCAAAAAGCCAAATGAGTATGCAATCGCAGGAAATGACAGGTACTGCTGTGAAAGAGAAAAAAATACCGATTCTGCTGCTCTCTTAATCTTTTATCTGCCACATGTCCCGACCAATCACATCTTTTAAAAAGCAAAAGCTGCCATTTTCCCCAGGCTCTTTCCCACAATTTCTTCCCTTCTGTTGGAAAAGTAGTACATGTGTGGGTGAATCACATGTGAATGATATAATGTAACCTAACAACAGTGCCACTTTTGGCAGAATTTTTCACAAAGACATAAATTCATGAACCATGCAGGGCCTAAGTAGGGCCCAGGTATAAGCAGAAGGCAATCTACTGAAGCTTGGGCCTGCACCAAAGCTATGGGGAAAGAATTCTCTTTTATCTCTTGCAGAAGGTATAAGTAAAATGAAGTTTGGGGCTGGCTGAATTCTTTCTGGTTGAGGTTTCCTTGAAAGTAGAACATCAAAGGGGACCCGGGTCAGACTGAGAGAACAGAAATCATAAAGCAGACAGCTTAATGACTGGCTTTACTTTAATCCTTAGTTTTAGAAATTACAAAAACATTACAATGCATACTTTTAAAAATTCAAGTAGATAGAAAGGTTTAAAACAAAATGCAATAGCTGCCCATCCATCCCTTCCCACATCCCAATACTGCTCTCCAGAGGTTGGTGCTTTCTTAACTCTTTCAGCTATTTATTCTGGGAGGTAACCCCAAAGTTCTCAATAATGTGCATGTGCTTATATTTCTCTTTTTAACTGATCTATTCCACATGTGACTTATAAAAATCATAACAACTCCCAACCTCTACAATCTTACTGAACTAATTTCATTAAATCAATAATGTGCTTTAATTAAAACTGTAAATATTAATCACTGCAAAGCTAAAAGGCACACTCTCATTAAACCTTTCTTATTCACTTTTTATTTTTCCTGGAATTGCTTACTAATGTGTTATTTCCTCTGTTTCAAACTGTCAAGAATATGAGCACCTGGGTGACTCAATCAGCTAAGCATCTGCCTTCGGCTCAGGTCATGATCTCAGGGTCCTGGGATCAAGCCCCGCGTCAAGCTTCCTGCTCAGCTTCTCCCTCTCCCTCTGCCCCTTTCTCTGCTCAACCTCTCTCTCTCTCAAATAAATAAAATCTTCAAATTGTCAAGAATAATTTCAAACCTTTCTTTCCTCCACAGGTAGCCCTTATTTCTATAACTCTCCATGTTTCTGCACCACTCTGCACTGATTACTTTCTAGGCCTTTTCATCGTCAAAGTTTCTCTTATCACTCTATTTTCCTGATTACATATTCTTTTGCTGTACCAAGGGCTTGAAATTAAAGGATGTATACATGTACATTTTTTTAAAGATTTATTTAATTTTAGAGAGAGTGAGCACCTGAGAGCAAGCACAGGGGGGTGGGGTGCAGAGAGAAAAGGCGAGACAGTCTTAAGCAGACTCCGCACTGAGTGTGTAGCCTAATACGGGGCTCAATCCCACAACCCTGAGCTCGTGACCTGAGCCGAAATCAACAGTCGTACACTTAACCTACTGTGCCACTCAGGGACCTCTACATGTACATTTTCTGAGTCTTTATATATTTAAACCTATTTCAATCCTAAACTCACAACAGACTGTTTCCTGGATACAGAATTTGATGTTGAAAATATCTTCCCTAAGAAGTTTGATGATATTCCTATTTATCCCATTTTACACTCAGAATTGATGATGATAAATCTGACACTTCAGTTTATGTATTTATTAAGAAATGATGGGGCGCCTGGGTGGCAGCGGTTAAGCGTCTGCCTTCAGCTCAGGGCGTGATCCCGACGTTACGGGATCGAGCCCCACATCAGGCTCCTCTACTATGAGCCTGCTTCTTCCTCTCCCACTCCCCCTGCTTGTGTTCCCTCTCTCGCTAGCTGTCTCTATCTCTGTCAAATAAATAAATAAAAATCTTAAAAAAAAAAAAAAAAAGAAATGAATAAGTCACAGAGATAAAAGGTACAGAATAGGGAATATAGTCATGATATTGTATTAGCAGTGTACAGTGACAGCTACACTTGTGGTGAGCACAGCATAATGTACAGAGTTGTGGAATCACTGCTGTACACCCAAAACTAATGTAATATTGTGTGTCAACTACAGGTCAATTAAAAAAAACATAAAACCATAAAATAAAATCAGAAATGAAAAAGGAGACATTAAAACTGATACCACAGAAATACATAGGATTACTACAATTATAAACCAATAAACTGGACAACTTAAAGAAATAAATTCCTAGAAACATACAACCTACCAAAACTGAATCATGAAGAAATAGAAAATCTAAACATACCAATTACCAGTAAGAAGATTAAATCAGTAATCAAAAAACTCCCAAAAAACAAAAGTCCAAAACCAGAAATCTTCAGTGGTAAATCCTACCAAGCATTCAAAGAAGAATCTTCTCAAGCTCTTCCAAAAAATATGAAAAAGAGAACACTTCCAAACACATTTACAAGGTCAGTATTACCCCGATACTAAAACCTGACAAGGATGCCACAAAAGAAGAAAACTACAGGGTAATATTCTTGATGAATACTGATGCAAAAATCATCAACAAAATATTAGTAAGCTGAATTCAATCATACATTAAAAGAATCATACACCATGATTATGTGGGATTTATTCCACAGATACAGGATGCTTCAACATCCACAAAAATCAATGTGATACACCATATTAACAAAAAGAGGACAAAACTCATATAATCACCACAACAGATGGAGAAAAAGCATTTGACAAAAGTCAAAATTCATTTATAATAAAACTCTCACAAAGTGGGTATAGAGGGAACACACCTCAACATAATAAAGACCATATAGGACAAACCCACAGCTAACATCATACTCAGCAGTGAAAAGCTGAAAACTTTTCCTCTAAGATCAGGAACAAGACAAGGATGCCCTCTTTCACCTATCTTCTTCAACACAGTATTGCAAGCAACAGCAGCAACAATTAGGCCAAAGAAAGAAATGCCATCATCCAAATTAGGAAGAAGTAAACCCGTCACTATTTGCAGATGACATGATATTATAATAGAAAATCCCTAAGACTACACCAAAAAACTGTTAGGACTAATAAATGAATTCAGTAAAGGTGCAGGATACAAAGTTAATATATGAAAATCTGTTGTATTTCTATACACTAATTACAAACTATCAGAAAGCAAAATTAATTCCATTTACAATGGCACTTAAAAAAAAAAAATTCCTAGGAATAAATTTAACCGAAGAGGTGAAATATCTGTACACTAAAAACTGTAAGGCATCGATGAAGGCAAGTGAAGAACACACACAAATAAATATAGTTCATACACATGGACTGGAAGAATACTGTTAAAATGTCCATACTAACCAAAGCAATCTACATACACATTCAATACAACCCCTATCAGAATTCCAATGGTATTCTTCACAGAAAAAGAATAATCCTAAAACTTGTTTGGAACCACAAAAAGCCAGAATAGCCAAAGCAATCTTGAGAAAAAGAAGAACCAAGTTGGAGACATTACACTTCCTGATTTCAAACTGTATTACAAAACTACAGTAATCAAAACAGTATGGTACTGGCATAAAAAGAGACACATTCGTCAATGGAACAGAACAGAGCTCAGAAATAAATCCACGCATATTTGGTCAACTAATTTAAGACAAAGGAACCAAGACTACATCATGGGGGAAAGACAGTCTCTTCAATAAATGGGACTGGATAAACTGGACAGCCACATGAAAAAGAATGGATTTGGACCACTATCTTATACCATTCACAAAAATTAACTTAAAAATGGATTAAAAATATGAACATAACACCTGAAACCACAAAACTTCTAGAAGAAACCAGAGGCAGTAAGCTCCTTGATATCACTCCTGACGATGATTTTTTTCGGATCTGACACTAAAAGCAAAGGCAACAAAAGCAAAAATAAACAAATGGAACTAAATCAAAACTAAGCTTCTGCCCAGCAAAGGAAACCATCAACAAAATGAAAAGGCAACCTACCGAATGGGAGAAAATATTTTGAAATCATGTATTTGATAAGGGGTTAATAACCAAAATATGGGGGCGCCTAGGTGGCTCAGTAGGTTGTGTCTGCCTTCAGCTCAGGTCATCCTGGGATCCTGAGATAGACTAAGCTGCAGGTCAGCTCTCTGCTCAGCGGGGAGCCTGCTTCTCCCTGTCCCTCTGCCCCTTTCCCCTGCTTATCCTCTCTCTTGGCTCTGCTCTCTCTCAAATAAAATCTTTTTAAAAAATGTTAAAAACTCATACAACTCAATAACAACAAAATCTGATTAAATGAGCAGAGGGGGGCGCCTGGGTGGCGCAGTCGTTAAGTGTCTGCCTTCGGCTCAGGGCGTGATCCCAGCGTTCTGGGATCGAGCCCCACACATCAGGCTCATCCGCTAGGAGCCTGCTTCTTCCTCTCCCACTCCCGCTGCTTGTGTTCCCTCTCTTACTGGCTGTCTCTCTCTGCCAAATAAATAAATAAAATCTTTAAAAAAAAAAAAAAAAGAAAGAAAGAAAGAAAAAGAAATGAGCAGAGGATCTGAACTGACATTTCTCCAAAGATATACAGATGGCCAACAGGTATATAAAAAGATGTTCAACATCACTAATAATCACAGAAATGCAAATCAAAACCACAATGAGATATCACCTTATACCCGTTAAAATGGCTATTATTGGGGCACCTGGGTGGCTGTCTGCCTTCGGCTCAGGGCGTGATCCCGGCGTTCTGGGATCGAGCCCCACATCAGGCTCTTCTGCTATGAGCCTGCTTCTTCCTCTCCCACTCCTGCTTGTGTTCCCTCTCTCACTGGCTGTCTCTATCTCTTTCAAATTAAAAAAAAAAAAAAATCTAAAAAAATAAAATAAAATAAAAAATAAAATGGCTACTATCAAAAAGACAAGAAATAACAAGCAATGGCAAGGATGTACAGAAAAGGGATCTTTTGTGCACTGTTGCTAGGAACTTAAATTAGTGCAGCCACTATGGAAAACAGTACGGAGGGTCCTCAAAAAATTAAAAATAGAGCTACCATACAATCCAGCAATTCCACTTCTGAATATTTATCCAAAGAAAACAAAAACACTAAATAAAGATATATACATCCTCATGTTCATTGCAGCATTATTTACAATAACCAAGATACGGAATCAAACTAGGTGTCCATCAATGGATAAATGGATGAAGACAATTTAGTGTGTATGTGTGCGTGTAGTGTATATATACATATATGTGTGTAGTGTATATATATATATGTGTATATACACTACACACAATCGAATATTATTTAGCCATAAAAAAGAATGAAATCTTGCCATCTCTGACAATATGAATGGACTTTGAGGGCATTACACTAGATGAAATAAATCAGATAGAAAAAGACAAATACCGTATAGTCTCACTTTATATGTGGAATCTAATAAAACTATAACAATAAAAAAACCAAAGCTCATAGAGAAAACAGATGGGTGGTTGCCAGAGGTGAGGAACGGGAATGGGTTAAATGGGTGAAAGAAAAATACAAACTTATAAAATAAATAAATCACAGGGATGTAATGTACACCATAGTGACTATAGTTAATCATACTGTATTGCATATTTTAAAGTTGCTAAGAGTAAATCCTTTTTTTTTTAAGATTTTATTTATTTATTCGACAGAGATAGAGACAGCCAGCGAGAGAGGGAACACAAGCAGGGGGAGTGGGAGAGGAAGAAGCAGGCTCATAGCGGAGGAGCCTGATGTGGGGCCCGATCCCACAACGCCGGGATCACACCCTGAGCGGAAGGCAGACGCCTAACCGCTGTGCCACCCAGGCGCCCCTGCTAAGAGTAAATCTTAAAAGTTCTTATAGCAAGGGGAAAAAAATACTGTAACTACGTATGTTGATAGATGTTAACTAAACTCATGGTGGTGATTATTTTGCAATTTATACATATATCAAATCATTATATTGTATACCCGAAACTAAGTAATGTTATGTGTCAATTATAGCTCAATGTTAAAAAGGAAAAAAAAAAGGCACTGTAGTGAATACAGAGTCACATCAGCGACTGAAATAAGAAAAATCCTAGATGTCATTTTTATTTCATTAGTTGGATGTAAAAAGTGGAGCACAGATTCTAGAGGAAAAAAAAAAAAAAAGACGGAAAGTTAATAAATTAGCCGTCTCATGTTGCAGAGGGAGGAGAGAAGTAAAAGAAAAATTAAAAAAACAAATCAATGAAAGAAAAGCATACAACAGAGAAAACCAATGACACTAAAATTGGTCCACTGAAAAGACTGATAAAACTGACAAATATCTGGGAAGACGAATCAGGAAATCTAGGAAGTAGTTGGATAAAAAGACGCACAGCTCAGGAAGAAAATCAGGTTTGGAAGTAAATAAAGACTTGAAGTCAGGAAAATAGTGATGGTATCTGGAGCCCCGGATAGAAATGAGAAGAGAAATGGGATAAAAACTTTAATAAAAGAGCAAAGTGAAGATTCTCTGCTCCTTTTCATGCTAAAACAAAGAGAAAAGAAAAACTTAAAACACATTTCATCTTCAGTCATACTTAGAGTATACAAGAAACTCCAAATCACAATACACGAAAATGGAAAGCAGCTGAAAGAATAATCAACACTGGTAAAACGGGGAAGAAGATTAAACTTAAGGACCCAGCAAAAAAAGTGACAAGAAGCAACCCACTTGTCCCACAGAACCCCAAAAGACTGAAGAACTGGTGGCACCAGACTCAAAAGACAGAGGTCAGGGGCGCCTGGGTGGCTCAGTCGTTAAGCGGTTGCCTTCCTCTCAGGGTGTGATCCCAGGAGCCTGGGATCTAGCCCCACATCGGGCTCCCTGCCCCGCTGGGAGCCTGCTTCTTCCTCTCCCACTCCCCCTCCTTGTGTTCCCTCTCTCAAAAGACAGAGGTCAGTTGAGCTCAAAGAATAGAGTAATATGTGGAAGGCTGTGTAAAAGGACAGTGGGATCCCTATTCACATCTTCTATCTGTATATCCTATCAGGAGACGGAAAGTTTATTCAAAGAACTGAATCAAGGGAAACAAACATAAAGCAAAGAGAACAGGTGAAGTTCCTACTGAAAATGGCGTAAGTTTTCTTTATAAATATATAAGCCAATACATGAAAATGAATAAATTTTTAAAAAATATTTTTCAACACCTAATGAATAAATGGACCTAGGTATTGAGTACCAGTGGCTTCTAAAAGCACAAGAGAAACAACCACTGTATGCTTCTTGGTGAGAACACACCACCCCTATGAAGTAGTCAGGCCAAGAAAAAAAAAAAGGCAAGCAATCTCGAATAATAAGCTTCTACATCTAGCCACCAATTTATGGAAAATGCAGAAAAATGATATTCAATAGCACAATGGGGAGGTAATCGGCAAAACCCAAGCTGGGAAATTTATATGTCAAATGATCTGGTTTCTTCCACAAATAATCTGCACCTAAAAAAAGGGTTGGGGGGAGTTACGAAGATTTAGAACATTTATTTTTAAAAGATGCTCAACATCCCTAATCAGGGAAATGCAAATCAAAACCACAATGAGATATAACCTTAGCATCTGTCAAAATGGCTAAAAAATTGAAAAAGAAAAAAAAACAACAAACAAAAAAAAGTGTTGGGAAGAACGTGGAGAAAAGGAGCCCTCGCGCACTGTTGGTGGGAACATAAACTGGTACAGCCACTGTGCAAACAGTATGGAGGTTCCTCAAAAAACTAAAAATAGAAATACCATATGATCCAGTAATTCAACTATTGAGTATTTACTCAAAGAAAGCAAAAACACTAATGCAAAGATATATATATATATATATATGCCTATGTTTATTGCAACATTATTTATAATAGGAAGATATGGAAGCAACCCCTATCCATCAATAAATGAATCAATAAAAATGTGGCATATACATACACAATGGAATATTACACAGCCATAAAGGTGAGATTTTGCCACCTGAGACACCATAGATGGACCCCCAAGGTATCTTGCTAAATAAGTCAAACAGAAAAAGACAAATACCATATGATTTCACTCATAAGTGGGGAGAGAGGGAGGAAAAGAGGGAGGGAAGGAAGAAGAACAGACCTGGGTTTCTGGGGGGACTCAGTTGGTTAAGTCTCCAATTCTTGATTTTGGCTCAGGTCATGATCTCAGGGGTGTGAGTGAGATTGAGTCCCACCTCCAGCTCCATGCCGGGCGTGGAGTCTGCTTAAGATTCTCTCTCTCCCGGGACCTGGGTGGCTCAGTTGGTTACGCGTCTGACTCTTGGTTTTGGCTTAGTTCATGATCTCAGGATCCTGAGACTGAACCCCACACATCTGGCTCCGTGCACACGGAGTCTGCTGGAGATTTCTCTCCCTCTCCTTCTCCTTCCCCCTTTGCCCCTCCCCCGCTCAAAAGAAAAAAAAAGGAATCAGACCTATTAATACTGAGAAAAAACAAACAGTTGCCAGAGGGGAAGGGTGGGGGTTGGGCAAAATGGATGAAGGGGAGTGGGAGATACAGGCTTCCAGTTACGGAATAAATAAGTCGTGGGAATAAAAGGCACAGCATAAGGACTGCAGTCAATGATACTGTAATAGCAATAGATCAGGACAGACAGTAGCTACACTTGTGGTAAACATACCATAAAGTATAAACGTGTGGAATCACAAGTCTATGAAGATTTATCACCCAAACACATTTTCTTTGGGCTTAACAGAAGATATCAAAGAGAAGCATTAAACCCAAAAGTCAGACATGAGGGGAACCTGGGTGCCTCAGTTGGTTAAGCATCTCCCTTCGGCTCAGGTCATGATCTCAGGGTCCTGGGATCGAGCCCCACGTCAGGCTCTCTGCTCAGTGGGGAGTCGGCTTTTCCCTCTCTGCTCTCCCTCTCTCTTTTTCTCTCAAATAAATATATAAAATCTTAAAAAAAAATAAAATAAAAAAGGCAGAAATGAGATGCAAAGGCATCAACACAGGGAAGATACAAAGAATTCCCAGGGTGATTATGAAGTTGAGCCCCAAGACTAAATCTGTGCAGTAAGGTCTAGAGAACAAGTCCAGATTAGAGAAGAACTCCAGAAGAGCTCCAGGAAAGTATCTCTAAGAAAAATAAATGTAACTGATAAATTATAGGACAGATGGACACTGGAAAATTACACTGCAAGACATTTTTACAGAACAGTAGAAAGATGTGTGAAGATGTCAATGTTCAAAGAAAACTAAGCACATTCTATTTTTTAATGAGGCATATTTTAAATCTGGTTGTGTAAGAAAGAAATGTAATCCCAGAAATAATAGCTAAAAATAGCTAACAATGTTTAGCTATTCTAAGAATTCTGCATGTAATAACTCATTTAACCCTCACCCATTACTTTGCCATATCAATATTCTATCAATATATCAATGTTTATGTAATCATACAAGGGAAATTTTTTGTATAAGCATATTAAAAGAATAGAAGGGGGGGCGCCCAGGTGGCACAGAGGTTAAGTGTCTGCCTTCCACTCAGGGTGTGTTCCCGGCGTTGTGGGATGGAGCCCCACATCAGGCTCCTCCGCTATGAGCCTGCTTCTTCCTCTCCCACTCCCCCTGATTGTGTTCCCTCTCTGGCTGTCTCTATCACTGTCAAATAAATAAAAAAAACTTAAAAAAAAAAAAAAAGAATAGAAGGGGCTATCAGAGAAATTCCTCATCTAACATTATTGAAAAAAGTCCAAACTTGATGCATCAAACAACGGAATGTTTACTTAGAAATATAAAGAGACAGCTAAGAGTTAAAAGCAGTTGCCTCTAAGAAAGGTAGAGGGAACATATATAAAAAAATCACATCTTTTTAGAATTTTATAACTAGAGCTCGATGTTTCACCCTTAGAAAGTGTATTTTATTTTAAAAAATTAACTACTTACTAAGTGAAAAGGTGCTCTAATACCAAATAAACTAGGGGGCTTTTTCACAGAACTATCTTAGAAGCTTTGATATGTTAAGACAAACTTTACAGTTTACCCCTAACATTAGACCACGAGAACTCCCCACTCCCTCACCGAATCAGCTCAAGAAACTACAGTTTTAAAGCAGTGGTTCTCAAATGTAATCAAGTTCACAAACCAGTGCCAATCTACAGCAAAGTAAGAAAAACAAAGACAATATATTTAGTTAAAATTAATCAACTTAAGTTATTTCGTATTTTGAGAGCATACCCTTCTTACACTCTTAATACCTTTTCTTTAGTGAAACGAAGGTAGGTAAGTGACAGTTTTTAAAAACATTCTTACTTTCCAAAATAAAAAGCTGGCAACCCTATGTCAGTATACTATCTCCATTCTGCCAAAGACAGTTAATGGTTCACGAAAGTCAAATCAGAGAATCTTTGGAAAACTCTTACTGGAATGACAGGCAAACAAATCCTCTGAGGGAAGAAGTCACCACAGAAATAAAAGAGATAACCCAGAAAAAGAGTATCATAAGAAAAACAAGGAACGACAACTAAGAAAAAAGAGGTAGCAGTATGTACCTAACAGGTTAATAAGTAAAATGAGTAATATAAACTGTTTACTGAAGTTAACAATTCCAAAGTCACTTACGACCACAGAGTTCAAATGCCAGACCACACGGGGCTTAGAAGCAAAGACTAACATGCTCAGTTCAGCTTACTTTTTCTAAAATTTTAGCTTCTTAATAAGAAAGTCAAAGGAGGTTTTGGGGTGGGAAATATCTGAACATTAATACAAGCTGTTGCTATAAGAATGAAGAATTGTTGAAACTAAAGGAAAAATAACCATAAGCATCATAATCTAAGAAACCTACTCTTATTTGCATATAGTGATGATTGAATCTTCTGTGTAACATTTATATGAAATGCTGAATCAAACAATATTTTAGATGTACTACCTAAATGACTCCATGTACACAAATGGGATTTGCATTTCAAATTACAACTGAAAGAAAATGTTTTGCTTATCACTAGATCTCTCAAACTTTTCTTAGTGTCTGCCACAAAGTAGGTACTTAGTAATTACCTCTTGAATTAGTGAAAGCCTATACTTAATACACATACTAGTAAATAAGTCTTACACCCATCAAGCAAACATGAATGCACATATTCTACTATGAATCCTATGAATACATATATTCTACTACTCAGCTCCAAATTTGTTCATGTATTTAAATACAGAAATAAAAAGCCAAAAAGTCTTCTAAAATTGTACTTAATTTCATCTCACTTGAAGATTGAAACTAAAAGCAGAGGCAAACTAGCAGAGTCTCTACCCGGACCTCAAGTTCAGCCTGAGACCTCTAGAATTAAAAATAGTTTAGCCACCTAACAGGTCAGACAGTGACAAAGATGTTTACACTTTCAGCAAGTGTGGCTTAAGCTCTCTTCATGAAATTACATAAAAGATATCTAAATATCTTAGAATTTATGATAAAATTTCAGTTTTATAGAACATTTCTGTATATTTAGGCTTTTGCAACAAGTATATAGTATTTTTGTGATCACAAAAATTTTTATGAACTATAAGAAAAAGATTATAACTTTTTAAAAAGATTTTATTTGTTTGAGAGGATCAAGAGAGCATGAGCAGGAAGGAGGGGCAGAGGGGAAAGAGAGAAACAGACTGCCCCCTGAGCCAGGAGCCTACCATGGGGCTCCATCCCAGGACCCTGGTCATGACATGAGCGGAAGGCATACACTTAACCAACTGAGCCACCCAGGTGCCCCAAAAAATATTTTAACTTTTAAAGAATTATAAATAACACTGTTACATATAACATATCAAGTATTTTCAGAATGGCAAAGAAATACCATTTAGAGACAGTATTAGACTTCAAGAATGTATTGGATTAAAAATATAACTGGTTAGGGGTGCCTGGGTGGCTCAGTCATTAAGCGTCTGCCTTCAGCTCAGGGCATGATACCAGAGCCCTGGGATCGAGCCCCGCATCGGGCTTCTCCGTTGGGAGCCTGCTTCTTCCTCTCCCACTCCCCCTGCTTGTGTTCCCTCTCTCGCTGGCTGTCTCTCTCTCTGTCAAATAAATAAATAAAATATTTAAAAAATAAAAATAAATAAAAATAAAAACATAACTGGTTAAGCCTATACAACACAATATCCACAGTCACCTAAACTATTTGTGTAAATGGAAAACAGAATGTCCCCACAATGAGAATTTAATACTAGCTAATAATATTAGTTTGTAGATTCTTGATGATATATTAGTTGTGAGTGACTAGTTATCTTGTACATGTGATGGATAGCAAGTAACTACAGATTAAAAACACCAAAACCAACAATACCAATAATATACATAAAAACCATAAATAACTGCAAATATTCATGTCTATAACTGCTAAGGCTGATTACAATACATATGTGAAACTACACTAACAATTCAGGAGAAAATGAACTAAATGGAAAGTTCAAAATTTTCATTATAATCCTGCAGAATTTGGTCCTAAGACCAGGGAGGAAGAAATAATAAAACTTAGGTATCCTTACTTCGAGCCACTAACGCTGCCCCACGGTTTAAAGTTCCAATTCCTAAAAGTATGAAATGGATCTTGGGTAGCAGAGCAGACAGATTAAAAGGGATTGAAAATAACATCACCTTACTACACAGTGTTTAACTTTCTCAAGAGCATTCACATCTCAATTTCTCCTAATAAAAATGTCAGAAGATAGGAAGCAGAGAACATTATTCCCTTTAACCAATAAGAAATATGTAACTCAAAAGTAAAATCACTCCATTGAAGTTCTAAAAATTCAGGTAATGCTTGATTACATCCCCAAACTCTTGACTCTTAATATATGGTAAACTCTAGCAAGCCACATTGTCTTTTAGACAAAGTTATTCCTGGCATTTGTCATTTGGGATCTCAATCACGAACTGGTCAAAAAAAACAGTGGTAAGGCCAAAAACACTGTCAGACTTAACTAATGGTGAAATGAGATTCATTGACATTATCAAGCCTCTGGCCCATTGTATATTTAGCCACAAGGCTTTTACTGGCCTAATTTAAGTCTACCAATAATAAAAGGCATTTCTAAAGATGATTCAACTTGGTTAAGTTTCCTAGGATAGGAAAAGCTGGCTGTCCCGATTTTGACATCTGACACAAAAACTCAAGGACATCTGTCTCTATTTTTTCAAAGTTCTGCATTTAAGAGTCTCATGCAGATAAATACTAAAGGACTTTAAAAATAGTTCAAACAAAACTAAAACATTAAAATATTTACTAGGCTGGACATGGATGGAGCTAGAGAGTATAATACTAAGCAAAGTAAGTCAAGTCAGAGAAAGACAAATACCATGTGAATTCACTCAATTGTGAAATTTAAGAAACACATAAAGGAGAAAGGGGAAAAAAAAGAAAGAGACCAAGAAAGAGGCTATTAATTATACAGAACAAACTGATGGTTACCAGAAGGGAGTGGGTGGGACGATCAGTTAAATAGGTGACGGGGATTAAAGAGTGCACTAATCCGGGCACCTGGGTGGCTCAGATGGTTAAGCGTCTGCCTTAGGCTCAGATCATGATCCCAGAAACCTGGGATCAAGCCCCCCATCAGTGGGCTCCCTGCTCAGCGGGGAGCCTGCTTCTCTCTCTCCCTCTACTTCCTCCTACCTGCGCTCTCTCGCTGTCAAATAAATAAATAAAATCTTTATTAAAAAAAGTGCACTTATCGTGATGAGTACTAGGTGATACACGAAATTACTGAATCACTATATCGTACATCTGAAACTAATATAATACTGTATGTTAACTATACTGGAATTAAAATTAAAACTTAATTAAAAACTTTTAATTAAAAATAAATTTTCCATAATGAATTTTTTTAAAAGATATTTTCTAGGCTGAAAAGGCTACAAATACAGCATCACATTAGTTTTTTCCTCCTGCAGGAGTTATTACATCTTTGCGTCTTAAGATCTAGCCATACAGGGTTCAATTCTTCAAAAACCAAGATCTTTCACCCAAGACATCCATACATACCGTTCCTACTACCAAATCTGTCCTCCCCACTCCTGCACTCTGCATAGCTGATTCTTCTAAGTAACTCTATTAAAGTAGCTGCACTCTACAGTATTCTCTCAGAGAACTCTTGTTCTTTAAAGTGCTTATTATAACCTGCAACTACATTTTTCTCCAATCTTTATTTTGAAAATTGCCAACTATAATCAGAAAAAAATATCTATATACTCTTCTTCACCTAGATTCACCAGTTAATGTTTCACAATTCTCTCTCTCACCCCCATACACATACATTTTTTTGCTGATCCATGTGAAAGTTGCAGACATCATAACACTTCACCTGTAAATATCAGCATGTACCCCCTGAATGAACTTTGTCCCATGCAGCCCTAAGACTATTATCATACCCAGCAAATTTAACATTAATATTATTGCCTAATGTACAGTCCAAATTCTCCAATTGACACAAAAATATTCTTTAAAGCTTTTTCAAAATCTAGGATCAAGTCAAAATTCACACACTGTATTCTGTCATGTCTCTTCCCTTTCCTTTAATCTCAACTGCATCCTTGTTTCATTTTAACAGGGTATTTTTTGAAGCCAACTATCTTCTGACTTCTAAGCTGAACGGTAACATGCTATACATTGTGGATTTGTCCTATTGTTTCCTCATGATTAAAGTCAGTTTAAACAGTTTTAGGAAAAAACACTACATTTATGATGCTGTGTGTTTACTTGTTTTGTGTGTGGGTGTGTGACTCCTTCAAAATACTTCATACTCCACAAAGGCAGTATAAACGCCTATGTTGTTCAACAATGTATTTCTAACACCTAAGACAATGTCCCACATAGGAAGTCCTCAATAATATTTGTTGAACAAATAAGAAAATGAATTCTCCATAGCATATAGTACCAAGTATTTTCTTCAAGAGGGGCAACCAAGAGATATTTGTTGATGTTAACTTATGTTTACGAGGTAATGTTGTTAGGATCCAAAACTATATTATGAGAATGTTTTGAAATTTAATATAAATCTATTTTCAGTAATAGATAAGTGCTTTTGTTTTGTTTCAAGTTTTTATTTAAATTTTAGTTAGTTAACAGAACAGTATATTAGTTTCTAGAATTTAGTGATTCATCACTTACATTAACACCCAGTGCTCATCACAGCAAGTGCCCCCCATCTCTCCCCCCTCAGTTTGTTCTCTATAGCTAAGAGTCTGTTTTATGGTATGTCTCTCTCATTTTTTTTCTATGTTCACCTGTTTTGTTTCCTAAATTCCTCATATGAGTGAAATCATGTGGTATTTGTCTTTCACTGACGGACTTATTTTGCTTAGCATAATACACTCCAGCTCCATTCACATCATTACAAATGGCAGGATTTCATTCTTTCCTATGGCTGAGTAATTATTCCATCGTGTGTGTGTGCATGTGTGTGTGTATACCACCTCTTTATCCATTCATCAGTTGATGGACATTTGGGCTCTTTCCATAATTTGGGTCTTGTTGATGTTGTTATAAACACCAGAGTGGATGTGTCCCTTTGAATCAGTGTTTTTGTATCCTTTGGGTAAATACCTAGTGGTGCAAATGCTGGATCTTCAGGTAGTTCTATTTTCAGCTTTTTGAGGAACCTTCATACTGTTTTCCAGAGTTGCTGCATCAGTTTGCATTCCCACCAGCAGTGTAAGAGGGTTCCCCTTTCTCTGCATCCTTGCCAACATCTGCTGTTTTCTGGACTGTTAATTTTAGTCATTCTGACGGGTGTGAGGCGCTATTTCATTGCAATTTTGATTTGTATTTCCCGGATGATGATGTTGAGCATCTTTTCATGTGTCTGTTAGCCATCTGTATTCCTTCTTTGGAAAAATGTCTATTCATGTCCTCTGTCCATTTCTCAACTGGATTATTGTTTTTTTGGTATTGAGTTCAATAAGTTCTTTATACATTTTGGATACCAACCCTTCATTAGATATTTCATTTGCAAATATCTTGTCCCATTCCGAACGTTGCCCTTTAGTTTTGCTGTTTTCCTGTAGGTAAGTGCTCTTAACCATTGCATAAAATGCTATCTACCTAATGGAGAATTTGCAAATTGCTATCAAAAAGTCCTCAGATAGTCAACAGAGGGGTTCAAGCACTCATGAAAGATTAATGTTGAGGACAGGAGGAAATGACACTGTCTCTCCTCAGTGAAAATTGGTTTATTTTGTTCTTGTACATTTAGGGCATCTTAGTATTAAAAAACTATTCTAAAAAACAAAAACACAAACACCTCTCCTAGGAATAATAAAGTGGTACATGTGCCAGCCACTCCTCAGAAAGCTGAAAGTTCAAAATGATTAAGATCTAGTCTCCTGACCTCTGGGAAATTGAAATCAGAAGTCAACACATATTTTTCAAAAAGCTTAGATGTTATCCTGAGACATACATGCAAAGTTATTAATGCACAACAAAAAGTTCTTTTAAAAAAAATCATTTTTGTTACGTACAAACCTTCAGAAGGAGGAACATGGTAGAAGGTCTGTTGGGTCATTCAACTTCTTCACACAAAAGGGAGGGTCTTATTTCAAAGAAAACAAAAGCTACAAACATGAAATTCCTCAACTTTCTCCCCACTCATCCTTCCCCTAAACCTACCCACAAAAGCATGTACCTAATTCACTTCTGTAAAGAGGACATGCCTCTTCTCTCCAATATTAGAGAGTAATCTCACTTTATCAATTACCTCCTTTATTTATTTTAAATCTTAACTTTTCTTGATGCAAACCTGCCATAACCAAAATCAAATCAAAAACAAAAACAGTCCTTACAAATTATTTCTTCATTTTTCTCATTCCTTCACCAATAAACTTAAAAAAGTACATTCCACTTAATCCATTACAAATTGACTGTCCTGATTACTGTTAACAATTGTTATCAAAGACCTCCAAATCACCAAATACTAGATAGACAATGTTCTAATTTCAGTTCTCACCATACTTCATCTTTGTGTAATAACTGATAGTCATGACCTTTTTCTTGAAATTCACTTTCTTTGGTTTCTGAAATACCTAACACCTTCTCCCACCTTTCTGATGCTTCCATACTGATTCTTCATCCTCTGCCAACACTTTAATATTGGGAATTGTCTAGGGTTCCCTTCTTTTGCCCCACACATTCTGCTTGTCTTAAATAGTCACGTTCTCCTAATGCTTCCCTTAATTTTTTTAAAAAGGTTTTATTTTTTTGTGTGAGAGTGAGATAGAGCATAAGCAGGGGAGAAGGAAAAGCAGACTCCCCGCTGAGCAGGTGGCCAACACGGGACTCAATCCCAGGACTCTGGGATCATCACTGGAGCCTAAAACAGACGTTCAACCGACTGCGCCAACCAGGTGCCCTGCTTCACTTAATTTTTATCTGTTATCAATGTCTACATCTCCAGCCCCATCCTGTCTTACAAGCTTCAGACCCTTACTGCCAACTGCGCACTAGATATCTCAAACCTGGATTCTCCCAGAACCCTAACAAAACTGACATTTTCTTCAAATTCCTCCCCTTTTTCCAGCTAATGCCACTACTAAGTTAATGTCATTACTGTCTCACAAGTTCTTAATCTAGAAGTGTTATTTGATTCTTCCCTCTTCCCTGACCCTCCAAATATTCACGAAGTCCTAATTATTCCTTAAAGATCACCTCTCAAAAATCCTACAACCACTGCCTTATTTCAGGTCATTATCAGCTCAGCTCTTGCCTGCACTATTAACATATACTTCCCTAATTGATCTTCCTGCTACCAACCCATCCTTTAATTAATGCACTTTCAATGTGCAGTATGGAAAACCTGTTTTAATTACTCCTTTGCCTAAAAAGTTCCAATTGGTTGGTCCTACTGCCTAGAGAAGTCATTAACTAAAGGACAATTTTCACATTTTAACTCTTTGAAATGTAGGTCTGTGTTATAACTGGTGATATCTTATAATCCACCCACTAGCCAAGCAGCATGAGCAAAGTACTCCTCATTGCCAATGCATATGAATACACTAAGAGCACCAGCATCAAAACATAGAGAATTGGTGTTCACAGCCAATGGGAACGAAATATTAAAGAAAATACTGAGGCATCTTGTATCCCTACAGAAACCAAATGGTTGTGAGAGAAGGTGGGGTACATAGTAAACCAGACATGTTCAACTGGTTTCCCAAAGTGAGAATCAAGAGTAGACCTGCTATAGTTAACAATAAATCTGCAATAGAGCCCAGCACCAATTTTTATATAATTACTTTATTTTTTTTTAAGATTTTATTTATTTATTTGACAGAGACAGCCCAGCGAGAGAGGGAACACAAGCAGGGGGAGTGGGAGAGGAAGAAGCAGGCTCCCAGCAGAGGAGCCTGATGTGGGGCTTGATCCCAGGACTCCAGGATCACGCCCTGAGCCGAAGGCAGGCGCTTAACGACTGAGCCACCCAGGCGCCCCTAATAATTACTTTAATTCTCATAGAGATTAGCTTAAGAAATACTGTCACCAATACTCAAGATGACACAAAATTGACACTGTGAGGAAACTGTGCTACAAAACTGAAAAAATGATTCAGGATACACACACACACACACACACACACACACACACACCAAAACTGAAAAAATGATTCAGGATACACACACACACACACACACACACAAACCCTACTAGAATAAACCAGATCAGCAAAGTTGCAGAACACAAGATTAATATACAACAGTCAAATACATTTCTATATGCTACCAATGAATAACCTGAAAATGAAATTAAGTGAAAAAATTCCATTTGTAACAGCGCCAAAAAAAAGAACAAAATACTTAGGAATAAATTTAACAACAACAAAAAGATATAAGGCGTGTACAATGAAAACTACATAACAAAGAGAAAGCAATTAAATAAAACCTACATAACTGGAAAGAAGATATCCCACGTTTCTGGATGTTAATATTTTTAAGATGGCAGTATTTCCCAAGTCGATCTACAGATTCATTACAATATCTATCAAAATCCCAGCTGCGCCTTTTTTGCAAAAATTAACAGACTGCCCCTAAAATTCATATAGAAGAACAAGAAACCCAGAATATCCAACAAGAAAACCAAAGGACTCATACTTCCCCATTTCAAAAGTTAATACAAAGGAACAATAATCGAGACATTATTATGCAGGCATAAGGACACACAAATGGAATAAAGTTGAGAATTTAGAAACAAATCCTTACATTTATGTTCAGCTGATCTTTGAAAAGACTGTCAAAACAGTTCAATAGGGAAGAAGAGTCTTTTTAACAAATGGTTCAGGGCTGTTGGTATTCACACCTAAAAAAACGAAGCTGGACACCTACCTCACACCACATACAAAAATAAACTCAAAATGGGTCACATACTAAATGTCTATAATTCTTAGAGAAAAAAATAGGAGTAAATCTGTGTCACCCTGTGTTAGGCAACATTTTCTTAGATATGACATCAAAAGCACAAGCCCCTCATGGGCATCCTGCTCAGCGGGGAGCCTGCTTCTCCCTCTCCCTCTGCCAGCTGCTCCCCCTGCTTATGCTGTCAAATAAATAAACAAAATCCTTAAAAAAAAAAAAAAAAAAAAACAAGCAAAACAAGAAAAAGGATAGACTTATCAAAATCAAAGAATTTGTGCTTCAAAGGACATCATCAAGTGAAAAAACAACCCAAAGAACAGGAGTCAATAATTGCAAACCACACATCTGATAAGGGACCTATATCCAAACCACATAAAGAATGCTTACAACTCAACAGCGAAAGCATAAACAATCCAATTTTTTAAATAGGCAAAGGACCTGAACAGACAGTTCTCCAAAGAGGGTATACAAAAGGCCAATAACTACATGGAAGAGATGCTCAACATCATTAGTCATCAGGGTAATGCAAATCAAAACCACAATGATATACCACGGCACACCCACTAGGATGCTTATAACCAAAAAGATGGACAAGTATTGGTAAGGATGTAGAGAAAGTGGAACCCTCATAGTTGCTGGTGAGACTGTAAAAAGGTGCAGGCTCTTTGGAAAACAGTTTGACAGTTTCTCGAAATGTTAAACATAGAGATGTCATCTGACCCAGCAATTCCACTCCTAGATATGTATCCAAGAGAAATGAACCACATGTCCACACAAATCCTGTAAATAAACATTCACTGCAAATAAAAAACTATTAACAGCAAAAAGGAGAAACAACCAAATGCCCATCAACTGATGAATGGATTAACAAAATGAAATATATATCCATACAATGAAACGTATTTTGGCCATAAAAATGATACATGCTATAACATGAACATACCTGAAAACATTATGCTAACTGAAAGAAGCCAGACACAAAAGGCCATATATTATATGGTTCTATTAATGTGAATGTCCAGGACAGGCAAAATATAAACACAGAAGGTTAATTAGTGGTTGCCAGGGGTAGTTGGAGGGAATAATGGAAAGTGACTGCTAACGGTTACAGATTTTCATTTTGGGCTGATGAAAATGTTCTGAAATTAGGTAATGGTGATGGCTGCACAACTTTGTGAATATACTAAAATTGCACCTTAAAAGGGTACAAACATGTGAGTTATATACATATAAATATGATATATGCATCACCTCATTGAAGTTATTATTTTAAAAGTATATATTTAATATATGTAAATTTTACCTAGAAAAGCTTTTTAAAATAATAAAAACAATGGGGAGGCATGGGGAGTACATAGAGATATAGATGAAACAAGCAGGGATACAAAAAAGTTTATTATAATATTCTGTTCACTTTGTATATGTTTCTAAATTTCCCTTAATAAAAAGATTTTTTAACTGATTATTAAAAAAAACAAGTAATTTTTAAAAAAATAACAGAGTAAACTAACTTTCTTAACATCCATCCTTATTGTCTTTTGACAAAGGAAACAGAATCATATATTAAAAGATCAGAGAAGGGGAACCTGAGTGGCTCAGTTGGTTAAGCCTCTGTCTTGGCTCAGGTCATGATCACAGTCCTGATAGGGAGTCCTGAGTTGGGCTCCAGGCTCAGTGGGGAGTCTGTTTCTCCCTCTCCCCCTCAGGCATCTCTCCCCCTCGGCTCCCATGCAAATAAATAAATAAAATCTTTAAAATAATAATAATAAAAGATCAGAGAAGTTGCTACCTTCTTCATTCTTTTGCAGAGATATGACAGACCAGGTGTGAGGCAAAAATGAATACTTCATCTTAAAAATGTACGAAGAGAATTTCAATACTTAGTTCCAAGATAGTTCCTTACCCTTGGGTTCCTGTGGTTTCCATGGTTATCAGATGTGACAATTCCTAATAAATGGATGCAATAACCCCTAATGCTATGCTGTCTAACACAGTGGCCACTAGCTACATATGGCCACTTAAAACTTAGTTTTAATGAATTGAATTAAATTATAAATCCAGTTCTCAGTCAAACCAGCTACATGTCTAGTGTTCAACATCCACATGTGGCTATTAGCTACCATACTGGATAGAGCAGATACAGATCACTGCCATCAGTGCAGAAAGTTCCACTGAACAGCACTACACCAATACATAAAAATATCCACAGAGAAACTTCTACATTCTAATTTAGGGTTGTTATACTGCATTTTATTGCAATAAACAAATCCTGAAAAACAAGAAAAACAAAGCATAAAAATATCAACCAAAGAATATCATTCATGGAAGTTCAGACTAACTGAAACAGCAGTTAAATTTCACTTTCAGAACCACCCAGCTACAGATGTTGGCCATGACAACTCCTAAGGGGCAAATTTCCCTCTCTGTTAAAATAGATTATTACTATACCACCAGTTTCCTAAAGTCAGATATAAAGATCATACTGAAATAAGAATAAAACAAATTACCCTTCCAGTCAAGGATCTAATGAAAGGTATATTTATAAATCAATGACATCAAAGAATTTATGACCCATAGCAAAATACACAGAATAAAATCCCTTTCCAAACTGAGCTTAGAAGCAACTAGCATAATTAAAAAGATCATTAAATATATTTTGTTTCATCAAGAAAAAAAATTTAACCAGATGATTTCTATACTTCTAGTTCTAAAATTGTGTGTGCCTTTCATCCTGATTAGGTACAGATTTCCGTTAATGCTATTAACATGAATATGCAGCACCAGGAAACAGGTGCACTCATAATTCAAATATTTTAGAATATTTTTAGCACTTTAAAAAAAACTGAAGGTGAGCAAACTTAAAATGTGAATTTGAGTATGTTTTTATATTTAGGAACCTAAAAAAACAAAAAGAATTTCACCTTGTATTCCCTCTCAAGCTATCACTGCAAATGGCTGGAGTGTGAATAACATTGTAAATACCAAGAATGGAATGCTCTATGTTAAGAAATTTAAAATCAACTCTTTCCTTGCCAAAACTCCTGGGCACCTAAAAGCTGTTAGTCAAAATGGCTCCATGTTAAAGCATTTTCAAACCTTTGAAAAGGTCACTTAAGAACGCAAGTACATTTTACTTTACCCTCATAAAATACTTTCAGATTCAGTCTTTGCAATCTACTGCCCAAAACAAAAAAAAAAGGAATTCTCAAGACAGAATGAAAACATGGAAATTGAAACCAGCCTGTAGGCAAAGTATACAGAAGGGTCACATGGAATCAGTGTTGAAGGAGAAAGTTACTACTACCGGAGCATCTGGAGTCAAATTAAATCAGGCACTATTTACATATTCCTAGTTCTGTACTGACCTCACATGGTGCTTTCTGACGTTATACACAGGCCTACCTAGGTCTGCATATTTTTATTTGTAAATGGTTCTAACTTTAACCAGAGTTAAATGTTTTAAAGAACAGAATAACATTCCATATCCCTTTTTCCATTGTTCACGAACCCTCTCTGTTCGTCAAATCACCCCGATAAATCCATCTGTTCCCTCTAGTTGCTTCCAAAGAAAAATTCTAGCAACCAAAGACACCAGATTGTAAAACACACAGAGTTAAGAGTTCTGGCACTACCAAAATATGTTAAGAAATCTTGGCAAATTAGTTAAAATCCCTTGAACGGTAATTACCTCAGTTGTAAAAATGAATAATACATATATACATCCGAGGAGGGATGAGTTAGATTCATTGTGCGCTCCAAATATAAGGTGTCTCTCTCCCACCTCACACTTTCCCTCTCCCTTCTCCCGTTTAAAGCCTTCAGGGTTTGCTTCCTGGCTCCACTTAGTGCTTCCCTTATCCTCGTACTCCATCCTGCCCTTCTACTCCAGCCCCTCACCCCAATTCCATACAATTCCACCACTCTCTGGTTCCATGCTACTTCCCTTTGCGCCCCCTAAGGTCCCAGGCAGCCCCTTCATTCAGCTCCCCACGTCTCCCCCAGTCCGCATTTCCTAACGGCTCCTCCCCTCCCTTCCCCACCCCCTCATCACCAGGTTCATCCTGCCCCTCCAACCGTCTCCCGCCCCCAGGTTCCTTCCTGCCCCTCCAAAAACAGCTTCCCCGTCTCAACGTTTCATCTTGGTCCTCCAACCGACTTCCTCAATGCCTTGCTCGCTCCCTATTTTCTCCAACACCTAAATGACTACTCCATTCTACCCATTCTTTTCAACATATGCATGAATGCAAGGGACCCACATACACACACTGGAGATCCCACCCCCACTTCGATCCTCCATCTTTCCCTTTTATACTTGCTTCCTTTCTTCCTTGTCTCCACCCCCCCCTCCTCCGGAAGAGCCTGGTTCCCAGGCCAAGGTCTCTCACCTCATTCGGTCACTTCAGTGGTGCCAACCGCTTCATACAGGAAAAAACAACCAATCACGTCCCCTTGGGCGCTTCCCCTGCGAGTCCAAGCACTTACTGGGCACCCGCCCCACCGGGCATCCCGCACATGCACACGCACAAACCGAGGTCCTGGGGACGAGGGTTGAGAATAGAGTGAGCTTTTAGACCGGCCTCAAACACAGCCCACTTAGCTACAGCCCTTCGCCATTTTGGTTTCCCGCGGACTGCCGGTGCATTCTGGGAACGCGGAGCGACTCCGGTGCCGAATGGCAGCTCTCCAGGGCTGCGAGGGGGCGGGGACTGTGCAGCGAGCGCGGAAGAACACCGCGCTGTGCGTCTCTGGCCGAAGATGAACAAAGAAGGACTCTTTAACGTAGCGGTGGGGCTAAGTCCTTCCGCCGCCGGCGCTAACACAATAGTGATCTCTGCGCTCCTGGTCGTGGGTTGTGTTACTGCTGTTTCTCTTATAAAGGAAAGCGTCGTGTCCAGTGTGCTCTGTGCATATTTTGTTTCCCGGAAAAATGCGACAGCGCTCTCTACATCTTGTCTTGCCGATTTCCCTTCATTACCTTACGTAAAGCACGTTTCTTCTATCTTCACTCTGAGGTCTGCTGTTGGAATTTCCTTCAGCGAGGAGACCCTGGATGTCAGAATTAAATTTTGCTCTGCGATTATTGTTCAGTCCCAAATTCCTTATCAGGAGCTCCTTGCATAGAAGATTTTCGGACATTTTTTTTTTCTTGACAGTGAAAGGTTTTTCTGTGTATCTGCTTTGCAATCATTCCTAACTGTGATGAAATCTGAGAATAATCCCGTGCAAGGTGATTATTTTTGGAATACAGAACTTTTTTCATATTAGGGCAGACCCTTAGCCTGCCAATATACTGCGGCCGACCGGAAGTCCAAATGACAAACTGGAAGTGCATGTTTGTCTCTGACTTATGCTTAGATACAACCCAACTCCTCTTAGTAGCCGCCTGGGGCACCTTTGTTTACACTTTGTCAAAATATTTTTAAAATTATTTTATGATTTTGTCTCATTACATAACAGGGATAATTAATACAAGGATAAATTAATACATTTTTTTTCTCTCTGAAAAAATACATCTTGGGCCTAAACTCACTTTGCCCATATTTCAAAACAGTTTCCCCCAGCCCATCATCTCAGGATTTGGCAAATAAATATTCATTCTATCCACACCATTAAATATTTTAAATATTTTAGTCATACCCTTCCAACTCCTTTGCTTCTCCTAACTAATAATTCTAATCAAAGTTAAGTCTGTCTTCCTACTGCTTCTATGTGCTACCTTTCAAGTTTCACTTTCTCTGAATTCTATTATAAAGTCGTTTCTCATAAATTCCTCTTCCATGCCCTTTTGGTTGAGAAGAGTTTTGACTTAAAAAAAAAGTAGATACAGTCCAAAAATGGGTAAAGATATTACACAAACAGGTATATTTGCTGTGCAGCAAACCTAATTATAGAACGTAAGTTCTGGAGAACATTTGGTCTAAGTTCTCAGTGTTTCTCTCAAAGGGTCATCAAGCCACAGCTTCAACATCTTCAGTATTTCAATAGCTCTGAGACAGTCATTTCAACTTCATAAATGCTAGTAATTAGAAAATTCTTCCATCGTGGCGCCTGGGTGGCACAGCGGTTAAGCATCTGCCTTCGGCTCAGGGCGTGATCCCGGCGTTCCGGGATCGAGCCCCACATCAGGCTCCTCTGCTATGAGCCTGCTTCTTCCTCTCCCACTCCCCCTGCTTGTGTTCCCTCTCTCGCTGGCTGTCTCTATCTCTGTCGAATAAATAAGTAAAATCTTTAATAAAAAAAAAAAAGAAAATTCTTCCATCTATAAATGTACGATCTGCCTTCCTATGATTCCCATTTATTGGTCTAACTTTTGGACTCTTCAGCCACACGAAAGTATTCTAATCCCTTATACATTACAGAAGCAATGATGCCAATTAAAAAAAAAAAAAAGCTCGTCATTTTTCTATGTAAACATACAGGTGCGAAAGCACATCAGTTTAACTTAAGGAAACCAAGTGCTTGGGGTATCAAAGGCACTGAGGGAGTCACAGTAAAATATAAAGAACACCCATAACTGGGGGCTTAGAAATTTCTGATTAGGACTTTACATACATGTGGGTATTATCTAGGTGTATCTGTGGGATGAGGTGAGCCTAGGACCCTCCTCCTCTGCCATCTTCCCCAGAAGTCTTGGATTAGGACTCTTTTTTTTTTTTAGGTTTTATTTATTTATTTGACAGAGAGACAGCCAGCGAGAGAGGGAACACAGCAGGGGAGTGGGAGAGGAAGAAGCAGGCTCCCAGCGGAGGAGCCCGATGTGGGACTCGGATCCCGCAACACCGCAACACCGGGATCACGCCCTGAGCCAAAGGCAGACGCTTAACGACTGCGCCACCCAGGCGCCCCTGGATTAGGACTTTAAAAGGAAATAAACGTCAAGTATCTCAGAAGTAAAACCAAAGTAACTCCAGTCAGAGTTAACTGTACCCTTTACTGTTGTTATTTATTGGTATCATAGTCGTTAGGATTGCTCTGGTTCTCCTCTCTTCCAGACACAGTAATATTGCACTTATTGTACTCTTGAAGTTAGGCATGGCCACGTATCTCACTTTTACCAATAAAATGGGAGGAGAGTGTTGCGTATCGTTTCCCAGGAAAAGCTCTAAGAGGCAGAGGCACATTCCCTCACCCCTGCTGTGGTGATGATGGAACCATGTGTTAAAATAGAACATCTGTCACTTCAGGTCCCTAAATGACTATAATAAGCAGAAATTAGAGTTGTGCAGCCATCACTACAATCTAGTTTTAAAACATGTCTACCACCCCAAAAATATTCATTTTGCCCATTTCTAATCAGCCACTCTTCCCATTCCCAACCCCAGGCAATGTTATCTGTCTCTGTAGATTTGTCTTTTCTTGTCATTTTTTATAAATGGACTCCTACAATATATAGTCTTTTGATCTGGCTTGTTTCACTCATCGCAGTGTTTTTGAGGTCCATCCATGTTGTACCACATGTCGGTAGTTCTTCCCTTTGTACTGCTGAATAGTACTCCATTGTATGAATGTACCATATTTTTGCTTTATCCTTTTACCAGTTGACGCACATTTGAATTATTTCCAATTTTGGGCTATTATGAGTAAGGCTGCTGTGAAAATTTGTATACATGTCTTTGTGTAGATACTATTTTCATTTTTCTTGGCTAGACCCCTAGAAGTGGAATTGCTGTGTTGTATGATACATTTATGTTTAACTTTTTAAGATAACATGTGAGCAATGCATGAGGGTTTCAACTTCTCCACATCCTCATCAATACTTGATATTGTCTATCTTATTTAAATTGAAGGTTAAGTTATTTAACTTTCTGCCATGACTTAACTGTACTATTTACAATCTAGCAAAACCTAATCCCCAGTCAAATGTATGATTATCCTACCTCTTAGGAGATTCCTTACAGACTCTCTCATCTTTTGCTAACAGAACTTAGAGTCCCCCTTCTCTCTCTCTCTCTCCTTTACTCCATAAATGCTGAATGAATGTCATCTTGTTTTTTGCTTATGTTTCTATTTATATGAAGAATCAAAAAACTATTGTCTCCAGTGGGAGTGAAGTGGTTTCTCATTGTGGTTTCGTTTTTTTTCCCTAATGGCTAACGATGTTGAACATCTTTTCATGTACTTATTAGCTAGCCATTCTTGTATCTTTGGTAAAGCATACATTCAAATCTTTTACCCATTTTTTTTTAACTGGACTGTTTGTCTTCTTATTAGCAAGTTATAAGTTCTTTACATATCCTGGATACAAAGTCCTTTACCAGATACATGATTTGCAAATATTCGCTCCCATTCTATGGCTTGTCTTTTCATTTTCTTAATGGTGTCTTTTTTTTTTAAGATTTTATTTATTTATTTGACAGAGAGAGACAGCCAGTGAGAGAGGAAACACAACCATGGGGAATGGGAGAGGAAGAAGCAGGCTTCCCGTGGAGGAGCCTGATGTGGGGCTTGATCCCAGAACTCCGGGATCACGCCCTGAGCCGAAGGCAGACGCTTACAACTGAGCCACCCAGGCGCCCCCTTAATGGTGTCTTTTGAAGCTCAAAATTTTTGTTAAATCCAATTTATCTTTTTTTTAAATGCCATATGCTTTAGATGTTATATCTTAGAACTTTTTGCCTGACCCAAGATCACATTTCCTATTTTTTTTCTAGAAGTTTTATAGGTTAACTTTTACATAGTTAATGATTCATTTAAGTCAATTTTTGAGTACATATGAGGTATGGGCCTATATTCACCTTTTTGCATATGCATACTCAATTGGAGGATATAAAATTTTGTTGTATTAAGCCACTGCGACTTGGAATTGTCTGCCATCCAGCATATTTTATGTGTATCACATATTCTGACTGATACAATCTAGATATGTTAATATGGAACAGAACCCAGTAATAGCATTAAACTCTCTATCATAATCAGAACCAAAAATAAAAAATACGAAAATTTGAGCAGAATATTCAAAACATTAGGTAATTCTCAATATTTAACATTGAAAAGTCACAGGGAATGTTTTAAAATTATTTATAAACCTAAAAGCTCCCTATTATTAGCTATTACTCTCTCATGGAAAAGGGCTAGAAGACCTTTAACATTGTTCATTGTGCACAGATAGAATTGCAAATCATCAGACAAGTCAGAGAGGTCAAAGAAAAACATTCTGTGTCCTTGTAGTTTGCTTTCATAAGTCTAGAAAGGGAAATAGAACTGAAACAGCAAAAGGAAATGAATGTTTCCATAATAATCAAATCAAAAGGATTAGTTAAAATCCCTTTTCTTTTTTATCAAAAGCTTATATATACATATATAATAAGAACACCAATTTTAAAACCCAGCTATTTGCAGTAAAAAGTGTATACAGTTGACCCTTAAACAATACATAGGTTAGGGACACTGACCCCACCCCCACCCGGCACAGTGAAAAATCCACTGTATAACTTTGACTCCAAAGTACTTAACTACTGTGTTAGCTTTGGCAGCACATATACCAAAACACTTAACTACTAACAGCTTACTGCTAACTGGAACCCTTACCAATAACATAAACAGTTGATTAACACATATTTTATATGCTTTGTGTAGTATATACTGTATTCTTACAATAAAGTAGGCTAGAGAAAATAAAGTTAAGAAAATCTTTAGGGGCATCTGGGTAGCTCTGTCAGTTAAGCTTCTACCTTTGGCTCAGGTCATGATCTCCAGGTCCTGGGATCAAGCCCCCTGTGGCACTTCCAGCTCAACAGGGAGCCCCCTTCTCTCTCTCTCCCTCTGCCCTTTCCCACTTGTTCTCTCTCTTTCTCTCTCTCTCCCAAATAAATAAAATCTTTTTTAAAAAATTAATAAGAGATGGGGTACCTGAGTAGCTCAGTGGGTTAAACTTCCAACTCCTGTCTCGACTCAGGTCATGATCTCAGGGTTGTGAGATACATGGTCAGTGGGGAGTCTGCTCAAATTTCTCTCTCCCTCTCCCTCTGCCCCTACCCCCACCATCCATTCTGTCTCTTTCTCTGTCAAATAAATAAAAAGGAAAAATCATAAGACAAATACATTTAAAGTGCTTTGTTGTATTTATTTTTAAAATCTGCCTATCAGTGATTCTGTACAGCTCAAACCCATGTGTTCAAGGGTCAAATGTATAGAAAATTTAGAACCCCCATATAACACACCTTAAAATATAGTGTACCCATTATCAATTCATTGCCTTTCATTTCCAAATTCACTCGATTACTTGCTTTGTGAAAATGGATATGGGCCCTTTAAATATTTTTCCTTTACCGGCTGGCAGACCGTTAAGCTTTGTCAGAGAAGAGTGCTGAAGAGACCATGCATTATAAAGCAGTTTTCCCTTCTGGTTCTAAAGTGCATTCCCGGGGGTGCCTGGGTGGCTCAGCCTGGTAAGTGTCTATCTTTGGGTCAGGTCATGATTCCAGGGTCCTGGGATTGAGCCCCGCATTGGGCTCTCTGCTCAGCGAGGAGCCTGCTTCTCCCTCTCCCTCTGCTCCTCCCTGCCCTGCTCGTGCTCTCTCTCTCAAATAAATAAATAAAAATCTTAAAAAAAAAAATAAAGTGCACTCTCAGCAGCCTCCTATGGCATGAACAGCTTCCCCAGAGCTGGGATTCTATAGTACATGTCCCTTCCTCAGGCTTGTCAAATCATCTTTGCTCTACCCCAACCCTAGAAGAATTTGCATGTGCTACCATCAAGTGATATTCGTGTGGTCTTGGCAGTCAGAAATTTAAGGTGAGTGATTGAGAAGTGTGTGTGCAGTCAAAACAAATCACTCAAGAGTCATAAGAGCTAGGCTCCAATTCCTGTTTCCATATCCCTGCTTATAACACAAGCTTTGGAAGATTAAATCACCAAAATCTGGGGGAGGGGAGATGAAAGAGAGAGAGAGATTGAGAGAGAGAGAGAGAGAGAGAGAATTATATCCAGTAGTAAGAAAGATACACTATCTTTTCTATCTTTACACTGCTATTTTGCCCACTGAGCTTTCAAGGATGTGGACAAGGTAAGAGAGACAACATGAAGTGAGAGGGAGAGAAAAACTAGGAATCCCAGAGGACTGAAGACCTCAGTTGCTAGCCAGCCTTTGTCACTTTATTAGCTGAGTGATCTTAAGCAATCACTAAACTCTCACAGTGTGACTTTTTTTGTGGACTCAATAGGGAGGCGAAAAATATCAACATTAAATCTTTATCACACAGAATAAATGAAATAGTATGTGTAAAAGTGCTTTTTTCTCTCTCTTTTTAATAATAATATTTTTATTATATTATGTTAGTCACCATACAGTATATCCCTAGTTTTTTATGTAAAGTTCCATGATTCATTACTTGCGTATAATACCCGCTTTTTTTTCCCTCTTAGCAGCAATTATTACATGTTTGACTCCCCTAATTTAACTTCAAGCTCTTTGAGGGTTGGAGGGCATTATTCTTCTTTATTTCCCTATTCCTGGAAACATCTGGACCACAGAGTAACCCTTACAATTAATAAATTATAAAATGGATATTTATTAAACAATGTCAAACATGTTGCTCTATATGTGGAGAACTATTCTGTATATTGTTCAGGACAGGACACAAGGAGCAATAATACATATCCGCAAAGTAGGCTGGAAGGTTTAGGGTCTAGAGATAGTGATATTAATAAGTAAGTAAGGTACAAATCTATAAAAATGTGAGAAGGTGTGATATATCCTAGTAATGAGAACAAATTTAGTGGAACCTAGCTTGAAGGATATAAACAAGGATAGAAAAATGGATGGGTCTTATTGTTAGAGACCGCATATGACAGTGGTAAATTGGTCAAGACTTTTTTGATTGCAAGGGTCATGTCTGCAACCTGAACAAGACTTGGAAGGGCAGAACCCCTTGTCTTGGTCTTGCCTGGAAACAGAAACTAGAAAGATATCAGGATTTTCCACCTCAATCTCTCTCAGTCTCTCCCTTTCCGCCTTCCCTCTCTCCTTCTCTCTCTCTCTCTCTCTCTCTCTCTCCTGTTTCTGCTCCTCTTGGAATGGTGTTTTCATTTTCTTCTTCTGCAGATGGACTTATCTGTTTAGTAGGAGACAGGGCACTCAGCGAGGCTATATATTACTATAGTAACCAGTTAAGAAAAGGGAATTTTCTCCCTACATCTTTTTTCCCCATCCCTATTCCCCACCTTTAGAGTTCTAGGAAGGCAGGAAGGCATGAAAGCAGGAATGAAAGAAAGAAAGAAAAAGAAAGAAAGAGAAAGAGAGAAAAAGAAAGAAGAAAGAGAAAGGAAGAGAGAGAGAAAGGAAGAAAAAGAAAGGAAGAAAGAGGAAGAAAGAACGAAAGGAAGGAAGGAAGGAAGAAAGGAAGGAAGGAAGGAAAAAAGATTAGGAAATAAGGAAATCCCAGGGAAGTATTCCAATGGACTAGGCTTGAGTCACATCCCAACCTGGACCAGATGTTACAGACAAGAAGATGAGCTATTATGTTCAGCAAAAATTGGATCAATGCCCATCCCTGCAGCCAAAGAAGTGGAGTTTTCTATCAGCTGCCACCACAAGAAGCACATAATTGGAGTGGAAGAGAAGGTATTTCCTCAAAAAAGGGGTTGCTATTCTGGGCTGCCAAAATACATTAAGTCTACTAATATACAGTGAAGTTTGTACTTCCATTATAATAGCAGTAATAATAATGTTAATAATAATACATTTATTGAATGTTTACCCTTTGCCAAGATATATCAGAAGACTTTACAAATGTTATTTAATTTAATTTTCCTAACTACCTTAAGAAAAAGATATTAATTCCTATTTTACAGATCAAGCAACAAAGACACAGAGAACATAAACAAATTATCCAAAGTCACACACAGTAAGTGCAGATTTAAATCCAGTGTTGCTTGACTTTGGAACCACTCTTTAAGCACTATCCCATATAGAAACAGAAGAAGCGGGGCGCCTGGGTAGCGCAGTCGTTAGGCGTCTGCCTTCGGCTCAGGGCGTGATCCCGGCGTTGTGGGATCGAATCCCACATCGGGCTCTTCCACTGGGAGCCTGCTTCTTCCTCTCCCACTCCCCCTGTGTTCCCTCTCTCGCTGGCTGTCTCTATATCTGTGGAATAAATAAATAAAATCTTTAAAAAAATTAAAAAAATAAAAAGACGGGAAGTACTGCAGATAAAGAGGTCGCTGCAACTGTCCAGTTGAGAAATGGACAGAGAAAAAGAAGGCATTCACAAGACAGAAGGAGATACCAACAAAAGTTGGTAGTCGTTGGAAGAGATATGTGAAAGAGTGAATTGATTTAAAAATAATCTTTGTGGTTTGTGAAACGAGAGATGATGACTGTGTTTCTTTGTTTCTTCCTCCCTCACTCCTTTCTTCCCTACTTCATCTTAACATAAGTTGGCTGATGTTGAAATTAACCAAGACAAATAATAAAGTATGTGGAACAATTTAAAGGAAAAACTAATGAAATAGGTTCTGAAGAAGTTGAATTTAAGTTGCCCATGGAATATTAAAATGAGAATGTCCAGTGGACAACTGGAAATGCATCTGGAGCTCAAGAAAGGAGTGGGCTGGTATTAGATGGAAAACTACACACCTAATCAACCCTTAGAACTCCAATTTAGTCTGGTTCATTAGTATTCTTCCCTGACTCTCCTATCCCAGGAATAAGAGGTTGGCACAATTAGTAATTATAACTGAAGCAAAATAAAATCTTAGGTAATCAAATTTAATTTCACAAAATTTGCATATTAAACTGGAGCATCTGCAGGATTGCTGATAGGAAGACAAAAATGAACAAATAGTGTTTATGGATTTTGTTTCACCATTGTTATCAGTTAATAATAATGTTGAGTTGGGGTACCTGGCTGGCTTAGTCGGTACAGTGTGTGGTTCTTGATCTTAGGGTTGTAAGTTTGAGCCCCATATTGAGTGTAGAGATTACTTAAAAACAAAATCTTTACAATAA
Source organism: Ailuropoda melanoleuca (assembly GCF_002007445.2). Lineage (NCBI taxonomy): Eukaryota > Metazoa > Chordata > Mammalia > Carnivora > Ursidae > Ailuropoda > Ailuropoda melanoleuca. Next base: position 62,949,655 of record NC_048219.1, on the reverse strand, counting down.
TAATATTAATAATAAATATAGAGTTTATGGTTATCTCTAAGTGGTAAGATTTTTTTCTTCTTTGTGCCTGTCCTTATTTCCCTATTTTCCTGCTCTTCAAATAATTAAAATGTTATTTAAAACTCATACAGTGCAGCACTATAGAGTTTTGGTCATGTGATCCATGAGAAAATTTAGATGCTGCCAGAGGCATTTGTAAGCTCCAGGGCTGTCAAAACCTGGGCTCCTTGGGGAGCTCTCCAGGGTACTGGACTGCCTCTCCTGAAATTCTGACCAGTGAACTTTGTGTTTCTCTTCTGATTTATTTGCCCTTGGTCTACATTGAATGCTGCCCTTCTGATTAACTGGCTGTCTTAACTATGTCTTAACTAGCAACTTAGTTCTCTAAGTAGGTTCCCAAAAGGCTTTAACTGTTAATTGTATGCTGATGCCTACAAAATCTATAGGGCCAGTAATTTTCTTCCCACCCAAATTCACCTGTTCCATTTCTACTACCATTAGCCTTCACTAATTTGTTTGACAAATACTGTTGAGTATAAACAGATATTGTAAATTGCAAAATTATAAAACTTCCAGAAGATAACATAGGAGAAAATCTATGTGGCTTGGGTTTAGCAATTCATTTTTAGATTCAACACTAAAAACATGTTTCATGAATTAAAAACACTGATAAGTTGAACTTTATGAAAAACATTTTTGCTTTGTGAACACCATTTAGATAATGAAAAGAAAGCCAAGGATTGGGAGAAACTATTTGCAAAAATACATATCCAGAATTCAGTAAACTTGCAGGATAGAAAATTAATAAACAGAAATCTATTCCTTTTCTATATATCAATAATGAAGTAGCAGAAAGATAAATTAAGAAAACAATCTCATTTACTATTGCACCAAAAAGATAAAATACCTAGGAATAAACTTAACCAAAGAGGTGAAAGATCCTATGGTCTGAAAACTATAAAACACTGATGAAAGAAATTGAAGATAACACAAATGGAGAGATGTATTATGCTCCTGGATTGGAAGAATTAATATTATTAAAACATCCATACTACCCAAAGCAACATACAAAGTCAATGTAATCCCTATCAATATACTAACAGCACTTTTCACCAAACTAGAACAAATAACTATAAAATTTATATGGAACCATGAAAGACCTCAAATAGCCAAAGCAATCTTGAGAAACAAGAACAAAACTAGAGGTATCACAATCCCAGATTTCAAGATATACTACAAAGCCATAGTAATCAAAACAGTATGGTACCAGCACAAAAATAGACACATAGATCAACAGAACAGGATAGAGATCCCAAAAATAAACCCATGTATATATGGTCAATTAATCTATGACAAAAGAGGCAAAAACATACAATGCAGAAAAGACAGTTTCTTCAGTAAATAGTGTTGCAAAAACTGGGCAGCTACATTCAAAGAAATGAAACTGGACCACTTTCTTACACCATACACAAAAATAAACTCAAAATGGATTAAAGACCTAAATGTGAAACCTGAAACTATAAAACTCCTAAAAGAAAATAGGCAGTAATCTCCTGGACATTAGTCTTAGGAATGTATGTATGGATATATCTCCCCAGGTAAGGGAAAGGAAAGCAAAAATAAACGAGTGGGGCTACACCAAAATAAGAAGTTTTTGCATAGGCAAGGTAAGCATCCACCAAATGAAAAAACAACCTATTGAATGGGGGAAAAAGATCACAAATGGTATATCTGATAAGGGGTTAATATCCACAAAATATAAAGAACTTATGTAACTTGACACCAAAAAAAACCCAAATAATCTTATTAAAAATGGACAGAGGACCTGAATAGACATGTTTCCAAGGAAGTCATCCAGATGACCAACAGATACATGAAAAGATGCTCAACATTGCTAATCATCGGGGAAATGCAAATCAAAACCACAAGATAACACCTCACACCAGTCAGAATGGCTGGTAACAAAAGACAAGAAATAACAAGTGCTGACAAGGATGTGGAAAAAGAGAACCTGCATGCATTGTTGGTAGGAATGTAAATTGGTACAGCCTATGTGGAAAACAGTATGGAGTTTCCTCAAAAAAATAAAAATAGGTATACCATATGATCTAGTAATTCCACCACTGGATATTTACCTACAGAAAATGAAACACTAATTCAAAAAGATTTATGTTTACTGCTTCATTATTTACAATATTTACAGTAGTCGAGATATGGAAGCAACCTAAGTGTTTATTGACAGGTGAATGGGTAAAGAAGATGTGATATAGACACATATGCATGTGTGTACCTGCACTGGAATATTACTCAGCCATAAAAAAGAATGAGATTGTGCCATTTTTGACAGCATGGGTGGTCTTAGAGGGTATTAAGGCAAGTGAAATAAGTCAGACACAGAAAGGCAAATACCATATGATTTCACTTACATGTGGAATCTACAACAAATAAAACAAGCAAAAACAGAAACAGACCCATAAATACGGAGAACAAACTGGTGGTTGCCAGAGGGGAGGTGTGGGGGGGATGGGTAAGATGTGTGAAGGGGATTAAGAGATACAAACATCCAATTGTATTATAAATAAGTCACAGAGGCAAAAAGTACAACATAAAGGATATAGTGAATATTGTAATGTTGTATAGTGACATATGATAACTACCCTTATCATGGTAAGCACTGTGTAATGTATAGAATTGTTGAATCACTATATTGTGCACCTGAAGCTAATATAAAATTGTATTTCAAACACCTAAATAATAAACTCTTTTAAAAACTTTAATTATGAAATTTAGAAATATATAAATCTTATAAATAGATAGTGTCCATTATGTCTAAAAATGTTTCTCCTTTATAATCCCTGTGCTTTCCTTTTACTCTCTTTTTAAGCTGGTGGAAAGTGTTACGATTATTGAGGAACAGTTTATGAAACTTTCTAAAATGAGTTTTCAAAAAATCTTTTGTAGTTGCAATTTCATTGTTTGGTACCTATTTTGTCTTGGCTGCTATTAAAATTTCTAAAACATTATAAACTTTAAATTTAGATTTCCCACATTACATGCTCATATTTCTTAGGTTCTCTATAATCCCAAGAAGTTCTGGTTTTAAATTGTTCAGTTTTGTTTTTGAATCTTCAGACCTTGAAAAAATTTTAAATAGGCTATACTATATTATGATTTAAAAGAAATAGTAGAATATAAATGGGAAGGGAGGCCATGGATATCAGTCAATAGTCATAGTTGATAAATTTTGGGAAGTCTAGGTCTAACTTTTTAAAATTGAAGTCAGTAGTCTCAACTGATTTTACTGAGAATATTTTGGTAAGTGAATGATGATAATGTCTACCTAGATCTCCTTCTTACTTTCTCAAGCTTTCACTTTGATATGTATGTAGTGAACTCAGTGTGGTTGATGAGTATATTAGATTTCACAATAATGTGAAAATTACAGGGCTGAATTTTGCTTTAGAGCACCAACTGTTGTGGTATTTACTTCTGTTTGAATCAACTATAGTGTCTAATGTCAAAACAATACATTGGATCCAGTAGCTCCCAGGGTGAAAATTATCCATGTGCAGATGGTGGCAAGAGTGACCAATTAAACTCTGGATGTATAAATACCATAAGTATATATTCAGAGTTGTGGATGGAATAAGGATTCTCACAGTATTAATGCACTTTCAACAAGCTGTGCAAAATAAGAGAGTGTAACACAACCTGCTCTATACATTTTCACGATCTTAATTGGTGTAACACGAGAAACAGTTTCTTAAGGGTAGAAACCCTCAACTGCTTTTAGGTCACAAAAGTCCATCAGTTTACAGTTAGAGGTTTCTATTCATCCAGAATATTTGGTACTCTTATGGAAAATAGCCTCACTGTTTAAGTTAATAGATTTTGTATACTTGGAAGTAAAGTGCTTTTAAGTCATGACATGATGTTCGTTTTGGCCTTAAAATTAAGCCTTTTTAAAAAGGTATTTTGGCCTTTTATTTCTAAGGACTTCTGTAAAAGGGCTCTGCTGTTAACAGATAACATATTTCCATTGTAATGTAACATTTGATTTTTCTCCTGTATCTTCACAAAAACAACAACAAAAAAAGTTTTTGTACCAGCCAACGGTTGTCTCTAACACATATTTTTTCCAATTACAAAGTGTTGGTGTTATTTCTGGGAAAATATAGAAAAGTACAAAGCATAAAATAAAATAAAAATCGTTCATAATCCACATAGACATAAACACCATTAACACTTTGGTATCCATAATCCCATATAAAATACTTCTTTTAAAAGGAAGAAAGAAATATGGCATTCCTGGTTCATTTCAATTGGAAGAGGAAATGCCAGAGGTGTGGTTAGATTTGTGAATATTTTCTTTTCTAATACCTATGGTGGAGATAATAATGAAAACTATATGATGATGACAGAATGGTATATATCTGTAATTCCCATTCTGAAGAAAATTTCAAAAAAAATGTTTACATAGGACTAATTATAAAATATCACCATAAAGAAGAATAAGAGATGAATAAACTTGTTGTCGAGATGTATCTTTAAAGGGAAGAAGAACATCAAGAAGTAAGATAAAAAACCCATAGATTTGTGCAACATAAAGAGTGAACCCTAATGTAAACTGTGGACTTTAGTAAATAATAATGTATCAATGTTGGTTCATCAATTTCAACAAATGTACCACACCAATGCATGATGCCTAAGGGGTGGGGGAAAGGAGTTTAATGGAAATTCTCTGTACTTTCTACTCAGTCTTTTGTAAGCTTTAAACTGCTCAAAAAATAAAGTCCACTGGGTTTTTTTTTAATGAAAAAAGAAGTAAAATAAAATAATAAGAATCTGCAAACCTCAATACTTTTCTGAGGGATTTTTCACCTACATGTTTGCTGATTCTTCTTCGTCGGCTGAGCCCTTAACTAATAACCCTGACACCCCTTCCTCAGTCCTCTTCCTTTTTATTCTCCAGTCTACTCTTCCTAAACTAGTTCATCTGCTTCCATGCCTTCAACTGTTACTTACCACCTGTCACTTATCACTTAGAGCCTTTCCGTCTTCCACCACATCCTGGGAGGTAGGGTATATGTATTACTCAATTTTGCATTGTGCTGTTACTAGGTACTAGGTCGTACTGTTACTATGGTACTAGGAGCATTGTAATAACGATATCGGTTCATGATAATCAGGCTTGAGCCTGACTTGAACTTTTTGTTAAGATACTCCTCTGCTTTCACAAAATACCTGTTGAACTGAGTGAAAACATTGATGGGGTTTGTTGTCTGCAAGAAACAGTCCTGAAATATAAAAATTAATATTTTCACGTTAATAGGCTTTTAGTGTATCCCTTTCTAGGTCATTAAGAAGCACCCACTTTAAAATAAAATAGAAAACAATTTATAAAATAGAAAAATATACTTTTAAAAGCCTGTTGAAATGAACAAAGACTGAGAATATCGTTTTTAAATATCATCAAGAGAAACTGAGTCTCAAATGATCCAGAATAAGTAAAGTTGGTAGTTTCGTTAGCATTTTTCTAGAACTTTTCATGGAAAGGGTATCTGGATCAATCAAAATGATTATTTCACTTGGCATGAAAGCTACAGCCTTAGGTGAAATATCAAATATTCACAAAGATTATGAAAGAGGGATATGATGACATGGCTGTGTTTTTGGTGTGGGTTTTTTGCAAGAGCAGGAGTTTCATCATAGCCTGAGTTTCTGGTCACTAACACACATGCACAAATACAACTGACTATGTTGCACTGATAATCAGCCAAATACATGTATTCGTTTGGACTAGAAGAAAAACACTTTATCATAGTTAACTAGCATATTTGGAGGTAGAGACGGAGAATGTTACAACAAACTACAGAGTACAAAACCAATTGCTTAAAATGCAAATAGATGTTAATCGAGGAGGGTTGATGTAAAACTTCAAGATTAGCACCAGATAGAGAGAGATGAAATATGATCCGGAGCAAACACAAATCCCAGTGCCCCTTTCTCCTTCCTTCTTCTAATAAAGGTTAATTTACTGTTTATTATGGGCCAGGCACTGTGCTAGCAGCTGGAGACAGAAAAAGCAAAAAAAAAAAAAAACATTTATGAGTCCTACCCTCATAGTGAGTGAAGGAGAAAGTAAATAAAGAGTTACAATACAAAATAAATGCTGTAATAGAAATAAGAACAAAACTCCATGAGGAGGAAGAGCCTTTAAATCTGCACAGGAAGAGGGTAGGAAGAAAGTGAAACTAGTGTGTGAGGGGAGTGTGTGTGGGGGGGGTCTACCTCCAATGAGATAAAAATGTGAGGGTGACAGGTGGCAATTATGCAACATCCCACTGATATGGAGGTCTGTCTAACCAGAAGAAGGAGTTTGTGCTGGGAATTGGAGAATAGAAATAGAAATTTAGAAATATAGGCAAGCAAAGGAAAGTTTCTGACTTGGGAGCAAGAGCCTGGGAGACTTGAACTTTCTGTTCCACTGTTGCCATTGTGAAAATGCACATTTCCTTGTTCGCATGGTGAGCTCCTCCTCATCCTTCAAAGACCAGTTCAGATGTTCTAGAAATTCATCCCATTAGTGCCAACACGGAAAGCTCTTTGTGCTTCACTTTATTCCTATTTCCATGTTTCACTTGCTCACACTGTGATTTATTTAGATACTGATTTATTTGTTTCTTCCTTTTAGTCTGGGCTTCTTGAAAAGGAAGGACATTGTCTTTTCCCTCTACGTCCTATTAGAGGAGGCTCACAATATAAATAAGGGGATGAATCAACAATTAGAAGAACAACATTTGTTTCCTTTTTTTTTAAACAGAATTTCTTTTTTGCCTTTTCAACGAAATGCTTTTTCATTAGAGTTAGTCTACATATACCCTTAGAAAAGTAGAAAAACCCAACGTGGATTGTTTGTTACATGTTTTTTTCTTAGAAGATTTTTTTTCCTTCCCTACTTCTACAGTTGCAGATAACCTGGAAATCTTATTCAAGGGTGTCCTGGAAATCATCCTTCCTTAGTTCCCACTCACTCTACCCATTTCTAAAGTTTGAAGGCATCTTTAGTCTTATCCTTACTCTTAAGTCACAGAGCTGCCTTTTGATTCAGACTGATGTCCTAGACTTCTTTTCATTTGGATGATTTACAAGTCTGCTGTGATTTATTTTAATGGCAAACATTAGTTGCAACAGAAAGATAAAATCAAATAAAGTCACTGTAATGGCTTTTACCAGAGATTAAATCCTTTCTCCCCTGTCTTCTACAGACAGATGCGCTTCAGAAGCTGGATTTCCCTAGTAATAATCAGCATGTCTGTCTTTTCCTACTTATTTTAGGGAAAAGATGCTCTGCTTATCAGCCCTCAGGAGACAATATTTTCATGAAATTGACCAATGCTGATTCCAGAAGTTGGAGCCAGTCTTCCACGGAGAACTCTCTGCCCAGGTCTGACTGTACTCTATGTATTAAAGTGTTTTAGTGCTAAGAACTTTTTTAATATTATAATTCCTTTGAAATTAATGATCCAAGCATGACATGTACTTGATTTATGCTTATCAGTCTGCAGACCACCTAAGGGCAGGCACTGTCAACTATAATACCGCGGGCAGGGTAAAACTGAGCGAATATTTCTTGAATTAAGTTAATTGAAACCAGGGTTGGCTATATAATTTACAGAGCCCAGTGAGGAAAAAGTGAAAATACCAGGTCCCCTTGTTCAAAAAGCAGGAGAAAAGTACCATAAAAAGTACTAAAATGTAATGTTTATGGCAGTGTTATTAGAAAGAGTCATATTAAAGAAACATAATTTGTAGAAACAACACAAATGTCCGTCAACTGACAGATGGATAAACAAAAGCAATATATTCATGCATGATATATTATTTGGCTACAAATAGGAATGAGGTACTGATACATGCTACAACGTGAATGAAACTTGAAAGCAATATGCTAAGTAAAAGAAGAAGCCAGTCACAAAAAGGCCATGTATTATATGATTTCATTCATATGAGATATCCAGAACAGGGAAATCTATAGGGATGGAAAATATATTAGTGATTGCCTAGGGCTGGATGGGGGAGAGGAATTTGTAGGGGAAAGGGGACACAATTTCTTTTTGAAGAGATGAAAATGTCCTAAAAATGATTGTGGTAATGGTTGTACTTACCTGAGAATATACCAAAAATCAATGAATTATATGATACGTGATCTATACCTTAATAAAGCTGTTTTTAAAAAGTACTAAAATATAAAGTTTTTTCCTTTCTTCTGAAGTCTCTTTCTGGACTTGCAATTATGTTGCTTATTTGATGTTTAATGTCATTCTAAATTTTAAAAATATAAAATTTAAAATTATTAGCATGAATTTTAATGTTCACTGTTGTATTATGTGATACCAGTTTTATTTTTTTTTAAGATTTTATTTATTTATTTATTTATTTGGGAGAGAGTGAGAAAGAGAGAGAGCCCAAGGGGAGTGGAGGGTCAGGGGGAGAGAGAGAAGCAGGCTCCCCACTGAGCAGGGAGCCCAACATGGGGTTTGATCCCAGGACCCCTGGGATCATGACCTGAGATGAAGGCAGATGCTTCACCGACTGAGCCACCCAGGCACCCGTGATACCAGTTTTAAATGTAAATATAAGAGCATTTAACTCATGCAGAATTACCAAAATTACACAATTCATATATTCTAGTGTATACATGTGCATGTATTTCGTTCTTACCGGAACAATGGAAACACTGTACAAAACAAACTCAGCTGTTTTTATTTCACTTCTTGTTATGCACACATTATACCAGCACTGTCTTCAGCTTGCTGATGAGTGAGGAAGAACTGAAAGGAAAAGAACCACAGGTTGCTCTCTTTCTCTTTCCTTCTTTGTCATCATTTTCAGGGAATTAACATGAGTAAGGAAGGATAGGATGGGATTTCTGAGTCATTTGTGTTTCTTAGGATGCCATCGCTTGCTTTTGACTCAGAGCAAGCTCTGGTTTGAATTGAAAACATGGCCTCTCGGGGCCCCACTCCGTTTTGGATGTAACATGCTTACCTTGTGCTTGCTTTGCGTCTCGCTGAACTCCCAGGCCTTGTGGCTCTCTACCGGAATTGTGTGTTCATGGGGCAAATCTAGAAAATTATATGCAAACTCAACAGCAAAGAATGGAAGACAGTCTTATCTCTGCCATGCCACACTGTCCCACCAGACTTCACCTACAAAATGTAAGTTCAAAGATAAAATAATTAAACATTTCCAGATGGAGACAGCAGAGCATTAAACCAAGTGGGGGGCACTTAGTGCATGAGCCCTAAGTGACTGCACTGGCTGCATGGCCCATGAAGCCAAGTCTGATTGAGAAATACTCTATTTCTAAATGATTTTAGATACATCTTTGGATAAGCAATGCATCTGAGGGCAGAAGACTTCCTGAGTTTTAGCCTTTTCTTCCAACTGAGTGACTTGGAGCCAATGTTTTAATCTGCAGGCTCTCAGAATTTAATGCGATGTTTTCATCTCTCCTTTATACTGTCTGGACCTAAAAACCTAGAAGAGTGAATTACTGAGTCCTTTTTCTCAGCTCTTCCAGATTCAGGATAAGGAAAAGTTTGGTAAAAATATATGCCACGATTACTTGGATATCTAAGCATGAGCCTGAGTGGGAACAGATTGCCTTGCACAGAGGATTTTAACTCCCAGGAGGGCTGCGGTTGACTGAGAGAACCAGGGAGGGGGGTGAGCAGTGGATGCTGTGTGGATCGTGGTTATGGTGCATTGGGGCACATAGCAGGTTTATTGGGGCATGCATCACACCAGGAGAGGTCTAAGGAAAAGCTCATCAGCCCCCAACCCTCTCCAGAATAAGGTAGTTTGCAAATTACAATTGCAGATGCTCAATGATAAATTTTAAATAGCTTTTTATCCACAGCTAATTTAATGGCCTTAATAAGGAAAGGTGATCTACACAAACTGCCTACTAGAAGTATTCGGGTTATTTATTTATTTAGATTTTATTTAAATTCAAGTTAGTTAACATACAGTGTCATATTGGTTTCAGGAGCAGAATCCTCGTGATCCATCACTTACATATAAGATCCAGTGCTCCTGGAGGAGATAATGCTAAGTGAAATAAGTCAAGCAGAGAAAGACAATTATCATATGATTTCTCTCATCTATGGAACATAAGAACTGGGAGGATCGGTGGGGGAAGGGGGGGATGGAGGGGGGGTAATCAGAGGGGGGAATGAAACATGAGAGACTATGGACTATGGGAAACAAACTGGGGACTTCAGAGGGGAGGGGGTGGGGGAAGGGGATGGACTGGTGGTGGGTAGTAAGGAGGGCACGTATTGCATGGTGCACTGGGTGTTATAACGCAACTAATGAAGCATCAAACTTTACATCAGAATCAGGGGATGTACTGTATGGTGACTAACATAATATAATAAAATAAAATTAATTATAAAAAAAAAAAAAGATCCAGTGCTCATCTCAACAAGTGACCTCCTTAATACCCATCACTCATTTAGCCCCTTCCCTGCCCACCTCCCCTCCAGCAACCCTCAGTTTGTTCCCTCTAGTTAAGAGTCTCTTATGGTTTGCCTCCCTCTCTGTTTTTATCTTATTTCATTTTTCCTTCCCTTCCTCTATGTTCATCTGTTTTGTTTCTTAAATTCCATATATGAGTGAAATCATATGGTATTTTTCTTTCTCTGACTTATTTTGCCTAGCATAATACACTCTAGTTCCATCTATCAAGTAAATTATTTATAATGCTATTTAACCAGGAAAGTACTTTCATCAGGGTTCATGTACCTAAAGCTACAGAACATTTTAAAGTTATTTTGTAACTATTACAATAATAAGAGCTCAAAATATTTACTGAATGTAGAATTAAATGAAGGAAACCTGTTCTGAAGAAAAGTTGTTTAAGCCTGGGTGATAGGCCCCTAGATGCTATTGAATACAATAAATTCCACTAGCCATTATTTTATTAATAAGAAATGCCTGTTAACAGACCCTTCCCTTTTTAACCTACTATGTAATGATTATGGAATTTCATATATAGCTCTGGGACTCACATAGTAATTCAAAAATTTGGGGGTGCCTGGGTGGCTCAGTTGGTTAAGTATCCTACCCTTGATTTCAGCTCAGGTCTTGATCTCAGGGCTGTGAGTTCAAGCCCCATGTTGGGCTCTGCACTGGGCATGGAGCTTACTTCAAAAAATTTATTTTGTTTTATTTTCAAAATTTTAATTTAAATTCTAGTTAGTTAACATATAGTGTAATAGGGGTGCCTTGGTGGCTCAGTTAAGCGCTCAGTTAAGTGTCTGCCTTCAGCTCAGGTCATGATCCCAGGGTCCTGAGATCCCTCCTCTGCCCCTCCCTCTGCTTGTGCTCACTTGTGTTTCCCTCTCTTTCTCTCAAATAAATAAATAAATAAATAAATAAATCTTTAAAAAAAAAACCATGTGGTGTAATATTAGCTTCAGGAGTAGAATTTAGTGATTCATCAATTACATATAACACCCAGGGCTTATGATAACAAGGGCCCTCCTTAATACTCATCACCCATTTAGCTCATCCCCCACCCACCTCCCTCCATCACCCTTCAGTTTGTTCTCTATTGTTAAAAGTCTCTTATGGTTTGCTAGTAATTCAAAATTTTTAAATAGTGACATTACATTCAATTTAATTTTACTAACATTATATTTCAGTGCTTTAAAGATTTAAAAAAAAATTTCTAGTAAGACTAAACATATTTAATACCCTAGTAAAAGTATCCAACAGTATAAAAAGTACAAAACTGATTTGTAGATTTCTAATACATTAATAAAAAGTGCATGACTACATACAGTGAATACTGTAGCAAAGAGGTGGAAGGGGAAAAAGAAGACTGTAGTTGAGGTCTAGTAATAAATAAATAAATACAGAAGTAGGGGTGATCCATATTGTATCTTCCACCAACACTGCAGCCAAAATATATCAAAAAAATTTTCCAAAATAACTCAGGAGGAAGATGATAATGGCTGGGACTCCTGTATTACACCTCAAAGTCTGTGGGAGAGTCAACCCAACTCACTGTGTAGTCTGCGCATATGGGGGCTTGTGGTTTTTGACATAAAGAAATAGAAAATTTTAAGTTTAGATTAAGAACTATAAACTATAGGGTGTCCACACAAAGTGGCTCACTCCTTACTGTTATTTATACTATACAATTTTAAAAATCCAGTTTTAAAAATAAGCACTGAATCATGTTATTATAGGGTAGGCAAATGATCGTCCTTCATTATACAATGTCTGAACTGGTGATTTTTTTTCTGAACATTTAGAAAAGAGGCAATGAGAGTACTTTGGTTTGGGTTCAAGTAAGAGGCTTTCAAGTGAAGACTTTAGAATTGAAGAGCTCCGAGTGCTTTGAAGATTTAATTCCCAGAGCATTGTATTTATAACGCACGTGGTGTTCCTCAATATATAATATTCTCTGACCAAATAGAAGTAAAGATTTTATTTACTTAGTTTCTAGATTAAGATTTCCAAATTCCTCTATATATTGTCAAAAATATACTTCTGCTAAAAAAAAAAAAACCTTGTTTTCATCTTGTTAAATAAATCTAATGAACTCATTATTTTTCTAGATTTCTGCCCTTTTAACTTATGTTGCCTTTCTGTGTCACGAGCCCTGCTATCAAAACAACATACTTTAAAAAGATACGGCATGATGCAAGTGTAAATTTTATCCCTGTGCAGATGGTTGATATACTACCTTTTGGTTAAGGGAGGCGGAGGTAGGAGAAACACAATCCCAGACCAATTTTCATGCCATTGTTCAAGTACAGAACAATCAGAGAGCACACCTGCGATCTTCTACATTAATAATACTCAGTGCATGAAAAGATGCACCAACCTAACCTTTTAAAATAATGATGCATTTAGCTGTTATGTTTTTTTAAAGATTTTATTTATTTGACAGAGAGAGAGACCACAAGCGGGGAGAGGGGCAGAGGGAGAGGGAGAAGCAGGCTCCGGGCTGAGCAGGGAGTCCCATGCAGGGCTCGATCCCAGGACCCTGAGATCATGACCGGAGCCAAAATCAGACATGTAACCAACTGAGCCACCCAGACGCCCCAAGAGTCATGCGCTCTTCTGACTGAGCCAGCCAGGCGTCCCTAGATGATGATTTTAAAGGGGTTTTTAAAAGCATAACTTCTCGAGTCAGATATTTACAGAATATATAAAATAGATGAAAATAGGATGGCTTGGGTGAAGGTGAGACGTACACAACACACAGGCAGGTCTTTCCAGAGCTCAGTGAGAGGACTACTGACCCAGGTTATTAATACTAGCTAACTTCTCTGGGACTCACTCTGTGCCAGTCATTGTGCTGAGAACTCTATAACATTTATCTCCCATGATCATCACCACACCTTTCTATGAGAAAGAATCCCTTACTAGCTCTATTTCACAGAGCAAGGAACTAAAAGTCAGAACTATTATTGTTCAGTTAATTAATGGTCACACAGTGGTAAATAACGGAGCTGAGCCTTGACATCAGATTTCCTGACCCCAAAGCCTGGCTTTTAACTGCCATGGTATTTGGCCTCCTACGAAAGCGTGCGTGCTGCAGGTGTCAAATGTTGCGTAGTACACGGAAGTGAGAGAACCACAGTTGCTGCGCCCCATCCAGCCAAAGTACACTGGATTGATCTTTATCCGCGTTCCTTTCTCTTACCTCCAGCTCTTTTCTCCTCCGCCTGTCCTCCTTCCCCACCTACTCGTTTGTGGCTTCTCATAGTCAGCAGCATCCCTTGATCAGATCTGGCACCTTGCGGTTAAACACATGCTTCACCCTATGATGTTCCCATTGCTTCTCTGATTGGATCTGACACTTACTTCTGCTTTCTAGGAGCCCAGACATCTGTTTTCAGTTTTATGATACCCCAGGTGTGGCCACCAAAATGCCAGATGTGGGGAAACTGTTGGGCTGGGAAAACTAAGACAGCGAACATCAAACACATTCTGTTTCTTTTACTTAGAATGAAAACGTAAGTTGCTTACATTTTGAGGTGAAATCAAGTGCTCTGGTTCCCACACTTAATGTGAACTTCTTCCTTCCTAAAAATTTGCTACCTTGAGCAAAAGTGTTTCAACATTGCTTTGAAAAAAGTTATTTATTCCACACCAGCATGTAGTCACTAAAGAAATACTTGTAAGAAATGTGAGAAGCTTAACTGCTTATTTCTCTCTTTCTCCCTCTCTACCTCCCTCTCTCTCTCCTGCCTAGTATACACCTCAAATGCAGTAGGCAATTAATATTTGTATAGAATTAAATGTGGAGAATCTTTCTGTAGCAAAAATGCATATAAAGAAAAATACTTGGTCTTTCAATGAGAATTAGAAAAAATATTTCACTCTGATCCTTGCAAAGTTCTCTCCATAATATGATCCAAATGAACTATGGGACCAAAGAATCTGGGTTGCTGCAGGAGACTGTCCTCAGCACTTATCACTTCAGCCTCCTAGGAAGGAAGCCTGCAGAGGGCTGAGGAGACAAGGTGCCTGGACTGCCCCTGCATCCGTCTCACCTGTACCCCACTATCAAAGGAATAGTGCTCTTTGGAGCTCCTTCAGCCCCTGTGTCCTCCATGACCTTAAATATTCCTGTAATTCCCTAGACCCAGGGAAGTGCCTGCCTCTCTGGACAGACTTTAGAGTAGGGCAGCACTGCCCATTTGCTTGCCAAAGCCCCAGCTTTGATACTTTCTGTTGGGGTTTCAGTTGCATAATCAGTAACGTTTCTAGAACTTGGGGCTAAGTAAGAAAAAGATGCTAGAATTGGGCAGTTGGAGATCAAAATATCACCTTGATTTCTGATAAGGGCTAGTTGGGAGCATGTGGTTTTAACAACAGAACTGGACAGACTGCTCCAGCCACTCACAGGCAGTACTGGGTGAGCCTAGACCTATCCCTGCAAAATTCACGGCATAGGGGAACAGCCCAGAATGTATGTTCTCCACAGGAGGGTAGATTTCAAAGAGAATCAAGGAAGGAACATGTTCATCTTCTTCAAAAATTACCAATCAGGCAATTCACTCCCCCCTCACGGGGTGGTGTGGAAGGAGAAATGATCTGAGGTAAGAATATATGCAGACCCCTGGCAGTGGCCCATGGCCTGTCCATCTGGTCAGGAATATAGAAAGAAAAGGACTGGACGATTGGAGGCAAGCGACAGAGGCATGTGGACGGTCATAGAGGGTAGACACTGAGTGTGAGGATTTTTGTATCATCTGTTAATTCCTGCTGGAAGCATCCAACAGAAGCGCTGAACAGAGTAAACAAAATTTCTCAGCTTGTTGATGTTAGCCAGCCATTGCCATTGTCAGTCCTGGAAGAGACATGATGGGAGGGTGAACAGAGTGGCTATCATGGCCGAGATGGAAGCTACCTATTGGCCCCAGAGCACAGATTTCCACTTGCTAGGACCAGTCCAGCTATTGCTGCCTCTGAATGTCAGCAACACAGACCAACAATGGGGTCCACACATGGAACTGTTCTTCAGAGAGGCCAGCTTGAGTGTCTTTTCTACCCTGCAAGAGCCAGTGGTTCATCCTCATATCCTCAACGATATTGATTCCAACTATGGGTTTGCCTTTCCTGCTCAACCAGCACCATTTTCTGGAAGCTTATAGGAAGCCTGATCCACAGGCATCAAATCCCACTCAACAGAGCCTCTGACCAGGGGATCCTTTTCATAGGGGAGAGGTTGTGGGAATGGGTTCATGACTCCATTTTCTGTTTGAATGGTATAGTCAGAAAGTAACTTAGGTTTTCCATTTGACATTACCTGAGTAGACATTGTAGGGTAGTTAACATTTTTTCTTATATGCCACTGTGGAGTAAATTGTGTCACCTGCAAAAATCATATGTTGAAATCCTAAGCCCCAGGGACACCTGGGTGCCTCAGTGGGTTAAGCGTCTGTCTTCAGCTCAGGTCATGATCTCAGGGTCCTGGGATGGAGCCCCACATCGGGCTTCCTGCTCAGCGGGGAGCCTGCTTCTTCCTCTGCCTGCCACTCCACCTGCTTGTGTTGTCTCTCTCTCTGACAAATAAATAAATAATATCTTTAAAAAAAAAAGAAATCCTAAGCCCCAGAAAGAAACTTTTAAAGAGGCAATTTAAGTAAAATGAGGACATTAGGAGAGAGGACAGCCATCTGTAAGCCAAGGAGAGAGGCCCCAGAATGAAATCAGCGCTGCTAGCACCTTGATGTGGGCTTCCGGCCTCTAGAACTGTGGGAAGGTAAACTTCTGTTGTTTAAGTCCCCAGTCTGTGGGGTTTGTGATGGCAGCCCTGACAAACGAATACATATGCTGTTAGTAATGACTGACATTCCTAGTAGTTGTCTCTACAGCTCCTAGAGCACTTGCAGCTACATACCTTATTTGAATCTCATAACAACTCTGATGTGGTTGGAACTTTCAGTTAGGAAACTGAGGACATGGGAGTCCCTAAGATCACATAGTAAGTGACAAAATTAGGTCTTGAGCCTAAGAATTCTTTTTTTTTTTAAGATTTTATTTATTCATTTGACAGAGAGAGACAGCCAGCGAGAGAGGGAACACAAGCAGGGGGAGTGGGAGAGGAAGAAGCAGGCTCATAGCGGAGGACCCTGATGTGGGGCTCGATCCCGTAACGCCGGGATCATGCCCTGAGCCGAAGGCGGACGCTTAACCGCTGCGCCACCCAGGCGCCCCAAGGAAGATTTTTTGAAGGACAAACAGAAATTAGATGAAGGTGGGTAGAAAATTTCAGGCAGAAGAATTAAATAGACCAACAAGGAAGAGACTGGCAAGCTAACTCTCTAAGCCTTGGTGTCTTCATCTGCCAGTGGGAAGATGTACACCAACCTTGTAGGATTCAATGACACATCACATATAAATCATCTAGTAAAGTGCCTGACTTTGAGTAAGTGCTCAAAATATTGAGGCTATTATTTTACTGGAGTTATCTCTGCTTCTCACTGGCCATGGAAACTTTTTGAGGGTCAGGGACAGTCTTGTTCATCCTTGTATCATTAACTTCTGACACTGTGCCTGGCACATAATGAGCGCTTGATATGTATTTGTTGAATAAGCTTATGAGTGCGCGAAGGACTGAGCATGAGTTTCAGGATCTCACCTATTCTAAGACAAAGGTAAGCAGTTTGAGAAAGGAACCAAAAAAGCTATAGCAGCCCTTTAAAAATCTTCAAACTTTCCAAAATTTTCCATTTTTCAATTAATAGAATAGTGTTCTTCTTGTGATTTATGTCGTCTGATTTATCAGAAATTACCAAAAATTCTGCCTTAAAAAACTCAAAGAGCAGCAGATCTAGGATTAGTCAATTTTGGTGTGAAAAAGACGAGTAATAAGTAGAAGTATAATTCCATGGGGCTCCTGGCTGGCTCAGTCAGTAGAGCATGTGACTCTTGATTTGGGGTTGTAAGTTCAAACCCCACATTGGGTGTAGAGATTACTTAAAATAAAATAAAATCTTTAAAAAAATAAATCTAAATTCCCTGATCTTATTCCTTCGACAGTAATTAATACTTTATTACAGAGGATTAAAACATATATTTCACTGAGAAATTGGTCAGCAATAGAAGGCTGGGAGACCAATGTCTCAGGAACTCTTTCTTTCCCCATGAAAATCCTAAGAGGATCCTAGGAACATGGTGAAAAACATTGTTTTAATAAATTTTATAAATACCATGTGTGTAAATAGAAGCCTGTAGGTCTTTGTTATAACTGTTCTTTTTAGGACAAAAAATGTAAAGATAAATAGACATCATTCTCCAAGGTCAGATTCTCTTGAAACAATCCCAAACTATTAACTGTAAGAGTAATTAAATTGTAATGGAAGCACATTTTAAACAGCCTAACAAATTTTTGTCCAGTCAAGCATCCCTAGAGGAGATGCTGTACTTCTGCACTAATCTTAAAGGTACTCCAGCTGTATGTGTAATCTGAATTTATGCTCCAAATTACCAGTCCAGATTCTACTTTCCACCATTCAATCCATTTTCTTCAGTTTGTATGCAGATTCTGCCAAGCAGGTGGTCTGTAGCTTGCAACTGACAACACTTACCAGCTGTTAAATTTACACATTGCTTTACTTTAGGTGCTTAACTGCTCTCAGTGCACTCAATTCACAGCTCATAACCCCCCCACCCCCCCCAAATGGTCCCCAAACCTCTCTGCCTATGACTATGAGGGATTCAAAGTTAAATGAACCATAGTGTCCCTTGGTGGGAAAATGAAACATCTGATTAATCTTATACTCTTTAAATGTGTCTAATTATTTGTCAGAAAAAAGTAATATCTGAGTGTTTTCTCTAAGTTAGTTGTGAAGAGAAGTAAAAGGTTAGGTTCAGCAACTGTCAGGTTGTCTACTAGTCCCCCACAAACATCCTTGACCTTTGAAACCAGAACAGAAAGATGGTACCTGCCCTTCTCTTTACATAATGTCTAGGATGACCAGGGAGGACCATAGAAATATTAAACACTTTGTGAACAATGACGATATCACTGCAAACTGTTCCAATGTCAATGGCATTTAACAAAGGTCAAGAATACAGGCGCTGCGTCACAGTCTGATGGGAAGAGTCTGAGAAGGCTTTTCTACTATCTACCTGCTTCCTTGCCTGGGAAACTGAATGCTGACTTAGAGAGCGCATCTTTTTTAACTCTAATGTTTTATGAATGAGGATACAGAACTCCAGAAAGTTCAAGCTGTTTGCCCAGCTAGTGAGAGACGAAGGGCAGGACTTTGCCGCTTCAGGCAGTATCTTGGTCATTTGACCACCCAGCCTCTTTTGTCCCCCAATTTTCTGCCATCAACAGCAGCAAGGAGAGAGGGCAGAACATAAGTAAACCTTTTGAAAACCTTGCACAAGATACAGAAATGGATTTTTTTTTCAACCAGCAATACCCAGGTGCTTCCTGCTTTAAGCCAAACCACATATGAAAATAGAGATTTATACTAGGCTAAATTATGGAGCGCTTCTTGACTTAATTGAAAAGGAGTCACTATTGGATTGCCTTAAAATCTGGCTTCCCTACTGAATTTTAAAGTGGCTTATGCTGGCCTCAAGAACACATCTATTATGTAAAATAAGGTATTTATGCATTCAAACCAATTAGCAAGCGGTGTTTATAAAGTACCTAGCTGTACCAGGTGCTATACAATTTTTTAAAAAGTACAATATAAGCTGTCTACTGTACTGACAAAGGGCTTGCATCTTCGTTGTGGGCACAAGATAAGCAAATGAAAGAACCTGAGGGGCGCCTAGGTGGCTCACTTGGTTAAGTGTCTGCCTTTGGCTCAGGTCATGATCCCGGGGTCCTCAGATCGAGCCCCACGTTGTGCTCCCTGCTTAGCAGGACAGTCTGCTTCTTCCTTTCCCTCTGCGCCTACCCCCGTTCGCGCTCTCTCGCTCGTTCACTCTCTCTCTCAAATAAATAAATAAAATCTTCAAAAAAAAAAAAAGATGAAACAACCTTAAAATGAACCAGTATATAATGAAGTTAAAATGTACAGTATGGAAAATTTGTAGGATATGGATAATAAAAAAAGGCAAGTGAAAAGCTTTATGACACTTAAACATTACTAATTTTTTGTATAATTTTACTTTACGGGTTATCAAATAGAAACAGGTTAATAAGCAATGTAAATGAGAAACTATGACCAGTCATTTGGCAGGTTTTTAAGAGTTTTGACGCCCCCTCGTGGCCAGTCATGATAGCATTGAATGTCTGAATTTACTGTTCTACAACTTTTGATGCCTCAAAACAATGGGGGAGACTTTAATTTTAAACTACTTTTCAAAGTTTTCTTTGAATAACAGAGGCCACATAGTATAGTGGTTAACACATAATTTCTGGAGCTAGACTGTCTCGATTCAAACACCAGCTTTGCCACTTACTTGAGCCTGGACTGGCAAGTGACCCTTAATCTTTACAGGTCTCAGTTCCCTGTTTGTAAAATGGAAATAATAATAGTACCATATTTATGACATTGCTATGAGTATTAATTTAGCTAATATTTGTAAAGCACTTAGAATAGTGCCTATCATATAATAAGAATAATGTAGATGTTTGCTAAATGAATTAAAACAAATCACAATAAAGATTATCCTTATATTTAGGTTATACAGTAATTTATATTTTTGCTAGCTTGGGAAAATTATTTAACTTCTCTGGGCCTAAGTTCCTTTAATAATAAATAATTATGTGTCAGTAAAAATTTTAAAATAGACTACATATATACGTTTAAGACTTTTAGAAAAGTTTTCGGTTCATAGTCCCCCATTATCAACATTCCCTGCCAGAGAGAACATTTGTTACAACTGATGGACCTACTGACACACCATTATCACCCAAACTTTGTAGTTCACATTTTAAAAGAGATTTTGTTTATATATTCGACAGAGAGAGCGAGAGAGCACAAGCAGGAGGAGCAGCAGAGGGAAAGGGAGAAGCAGGCTTCCAGCTGAGCAGGGAGCAGGATGTGGGGTTCGATTCCAGAACCCTGGGATCATGACCTGAGCCGAAGGCAGACACTTAACCGACTGAGTCACCCAGGCTCCATAGTTCACATTGATTCACTCTTGGTGTTGTACATTCTGTGGGTTCAGACAAATGTTTTCCAGAGTGTCATAGAGTTGAAATCACAGAGTATGTATCCTTTTCAGATTGTCTTCTTTTGCTTAAAATATGCATTTAAGGTTCTTTCATGCCTTTTCATAGCTCATTTTTGTTGTTGTTGAGTTTTTTTGTTTGTTCATTTTGGTTTTGGTTTTGTTTTTTTTTTAAAAAGAGAGATCACAAGTGCAAGCTGGATGGGGGCAGAGGGAGAGGGAGAGAGAGAATTCCAAACAGACTCCCCACTGAGCAGGGGCCTGACGTGGGGCTCAATCTCATGAACCTGAGATCATGACCTGAGCTGAAATTAAGAGTCAGATGCTTAACCAACTGAGCCACTCAGGCTCCCAGCTCGTTTCTTTTTAGTGCTGAATAATATCCTGTTGTTTGAATGTACCACAGTTGATTTACCCATTCACCTACTGAAGGACATCTTGGTTGCTTCCAAGTTTTGGGAATTATGAATAAAGCTACTATAAATATACATATTCATATTTTTGTTGTGGACATACATTTTTAGCACCTTTGGATAAATACTAAGGACCATGATTGCTGGATCATATAAAACTATATTTAGTTTTGTAAGAAACTGACAAACTGTCTTCCAAAGTGACTGTACCATTTTCCAATCCCATTAGCAATGAATGAGAGTTCCTGTTCTTTCAAAACTTGCCAGAATTTGATGCTGTCAGTGTTCTGAATTTTGGCCATTGTAATAGGTATGTATCTCCTTGTTGTTTTACTTTTCATATCACTAATGACATAAAATGTAGAACATCTTTCCATGTTTATTTGCCATCTGCATATCTTCTTTGATCAGGTGTGACTTTATTTTATTTTTTGAAAGATTTTATTTATTTATTTGACAGAAAGACAGCCAGCAAGAGAGGGAACACAGCAGGGGAGTGGGAGAGGAAGAAGCAGGCTCCCAGTGGAGGAGCACGATGTGGGGCTCAATCCCATAACGCCGAGATCACACCCTGAGCCGAAGGCAGACGCTTAACGACTGCGCTACCCAGGCGCCCCAGGTGTGACTTTATTTTTTAAGACAGTTTTAGATTTACAGAAAAATTGAGAACATAGTCCACAGAATTGCCATATACCCCACACCCAATTTCTCCTATTATTACCATATTATATGTATATTGTACATTTGTTGCAATGTGTGAGCCAACATTAATACATTATTATTAACTAAAGTTTATAGTTCGTTCAGATTTCCTTAGTTCTTACCTAATGTCCTTTTATTACACTAGGATCTCATTCAGGATACCACATTACATTTAGTTCACAGGCCTCTTAGGTTTCTTTTGACTATGACAATTTTTCAGACTTCCCTTGCTTTTGATGCCCTTGGAAATTTTGAGGAGGACTGGTCAAGTATTTTGTAGAATGTCCTTCAATTGGAATTTGAGATTTTTCTCATGATTAGATTGGGGTTATGGGATTTGGGGAGGAAGATCACAGAAGCAAAGGGCCATTTTCATCACCTCATATCAAGGGCATATACTATCACCATGATTTATGACTCTTGGTGTTGACATTGATCACCTGTCAGGTTTCTCCACTGTATCCTTATTCTGTTTTCCTCCGTTTCCATAATCTTTGAAGGGAAGTCATGATGTGCAGCCATCATTTAGGGAGTCGGGATGTGTACTCCGTCTCCTTGAAGACAGTCTATGTAAATTCTTTGAAATTCTTCAGCATGGACAATTTGTCTCTTCTCCTTCATTTATTAATTTACCCAATCATTTATTTTTATCAGTATTGACTCATATTAACTTTATACTTTAGATTATTATCCAATATCACTTTCATCTATCTACTTATTTATTTGCCTAAATTGTTCTACCATTGGGCCACTGGAAACTCTTCCAGTTGGCTCCTCTGCCAGCTTTTTAAAATCACATCCTGGGGCGCCTGGGTGGTGCAGTTGTTAAGCATCTGCCTTCGGCTCAGGGCATGATCCCAGAGTTCTGGGATCGAGCCCTGCATCAGGCTCCTCTGCTGGGAGCCCGCTTCTTCCTCTCCCACTCCCCCTGCTTGTGTTCCCTCTCTCACTGGCTGCCTCTCTCTCTGTCAAATAAATAAATAAAATCTTTTAAAAAAATAATAAAATAAAATAAAATCACATCCTTACTTTCTGGCACTAAAACATGCTCCAGGCTCACCTCGTCTATTTCTCACCACAGTCCTCAAATCAGTCATTTCTCCAAAGAGCCCTAGTTCCTTTCATTGGAGAATGATATTAGACACCAAGATCTGGGTTTTAGGTATGTTTGTGGTAGGGGTGTCATTTCTTTTAGGACCGCTCAGTTAGCAGATCAAAGATAATATATGTGTGTATATTCATCTATATATATATATATATATATAGATAGATAGATAGATAGATATAGATATATATATTTCTATATGAAACCATATGCATCTATGTTAGCTAAACCGGAGTTCCTACTGATATCTCCAATCCATTACCACATGGATTATTCTAGCCTCCTGCTCCTGCTTATCTATAAGTTCTCACTCAAAAATGAGATACTTGGCTCCCACCATCTACCATCCCTTTACGCCCTTTACTCAATTGCCTAGTCCCAGTATGCATGTATAGTGGCATCAGAATTGTTACACCATACCCTCAAGTAAAACAACTGTATCAACTAAAGTAGAGTTCTTTTATGCAATTTCTTTTGCCTCCAGTCTTACAGATTCCACTCAATTCCCTTTTACTTAAGGTCAGCACCATTTCCCCTTACCTCCTTCAGTGAGGTTGTTTCATAACATTGGTAAAACAGAGTCCTCGTCATCGTCTGCTTCTCTTCCTGGAGTTCTCTGACCTCCTAAATGATTTTATGTTAATTTTCATACATTAAGCTTCACTCTTTGTGTCATACAGTTCCACAAGATTTGATAAATGCATAATATCACGTATCTACCATTAAAATATCCTACAGGGGTACCTGGGTGGCTCAGTCGGTTAAGCATCTGTCTTTGGCTCAGTTCATGAAGTCAGGGTCCTGGGATCGAGTCCCACATCAGGTTCCCTGTTCAGCCAAGAGCCTGCTTCTCCCTCCACCTCTGCCCTTTCTCCCCTCCCTGTTCATGCTCTCTCTTTCTCTCTCAGATAAATAAATAAATAAATAAATAATCTTTTTAAAAATGAAAAAATAAAGTATCCTACAGAGACTTTCACCTCTCTGAATGTCACCTGTGCTTCACTTCCCCATCCTTCTACCCTGAAGCCCTGACAACCACCGTTTGTATTGTCTTTATAGTTCTGCCTTCTCCAGAATGTCCTATAATTGGAGTCATACAATGCGTCACCATTTTATTTTAAAAAAATTTTAAAGATTTTATTTATTTATTAGAGAGAAAGAGAGTGTGGGGAAGAGGGAGGAGGGAAGGAGAGGGTAGAACCCAATGCAGGGCTGGATCTCACTACCCCTCAGGGTCTCAGCCGAAACCAAGAGTCAGTCACTTAACTGACTGAGCCACCCAGGCGCCCCACATGCAAACATTTTAGACTGGCTTATTTCCTTTAGCAATATGCATTTAAGATTCCTCCATGTCTTTTTGTGGCTTGGTAGCTTCTTTCTCTTTATCTATGAATAATACCCAATTGGATAGATGTACATTTTATCTGTCAGGCAATGCTTTAATAACTGAAAATGCAGAGATAGAAAAAAAAATCATTTTTCTCCTGGAGAAGTCCACTGTCATTGGAGCTGGTGGCCCATAAATAGATTACAGCATGGTAAGAGCTATGTTACATGTATAACCAAAGTGCTGTGGGCACCCATGGGAGAAAGTGGATGTTTACTGGGAATGCAATGAGGTGCAGGCATAGTGAAAAGCCAGCATTTGTCTTGGGCCTTGAAGAAAAGTTGGCCTTTGAGGGGGAGACAGAAGAAGGAAGGTGACTGGTGAAAGGTACCTGCCAACAAGTATTGCATGAAGGTGAAAGAGATTATCTTAGGTCCTGGGTAACAAATGCATTTTTCCAATCTGCATGGGTGACCCCAGAGTTAGGAAGAAGGGGGTTTTGTGGTGCCCCTTCCCTTGGACAATAGCAATAACAATGGCTCTCACTTAATGAGCACCTCCTACCATGTGCCAGGCACAGTGGTAGGCAATTAACACATATTTTTCCCTCAAAGAA
The DNA here is from genome assembly GCF_002007445.2 of Ailuropoda melanoleuca. NCBI lineage: Eukaryota > Metazoa > Chordata > Mammalia > Carnivora > Ursidae > Ailuropoda > Ailuropoda melanoleuca. The sequence continues at coordinate 62,924,816 of NC_048219.1, read as the reverse complement.
CTGGACTGGTGTGTGTGTAACACACATACATGCAAAGATATGGAAGAAGTCCATTATTCTTTCCATTGAAAGCCAATCCTACTGATGATGATTGCTATTAAGGTGTGTGCTGGTAACGTTAGAGACATTGTCTTAAATGTGTCTTTTTTTTTTAAGATTTTATTTATTTATTTTAGAGAGAGAGAGAAAGCACAAGCAGGGGGGTGGAGGGGTAGAGAGAGGGAGAAGCAGACTCCCAGCTGGGCAGGGAGCTGAATGTGGGGCTTGATCCCAGGACCCTGGGATCATGACCTGAGCTGAAAGCAGATGCTTAACTGACTGAGCCACCCAGGCACACCTCTGCCTTACATGTGTAAAGAGAAAATTGCCCTTTGATATCTCTCCTTCTCTAGTCCCCTTTAAAAAAGCCATCTCATTACCAATTGCTACATCTGGTGGGAGTACCTACCTCCTTTGTCTAATCCGGGCATCAGGCTTCCAGACCACCTCATTTTCTTCTTTACCTCTCAGATTTTATATTTACCTAAACAATTCCAGAAATGAGTGATAAGGGATGCCTGGGGTGGCTCAGTTGATTAAGCACCTGCCTTGGGCTCAGGTCATGATCCCAGGCTCCTAGGATCGAGTCCGGCATCAGGGTCCTTGCTCAGCAGGGAGTCTCCCTCTCCCTCCCACCTCCCCTGCTTGTGTGTGTTCTCTCTCTGATAAATAAACAAATAAAATCTTAAAAAAAAAAAAAAGAAATGAGTGATAATAGGAACTGGGATCAGAACTGGAGGACACCAAGCTTTTCTTTGAAGAAAGTAGCAAAATGAGGTCAACTTTCTCTGAACTCTGCTCCATGTAAGTTCCCTTAAGAAAGTCCAAACAAAGCTATTGATTGGTATTTGGGCTGACTGCTTCTTACTCAGAGAGTTTAGAACTGAACTTTCTCCCCTCATGTTGACTCTATAATATGTGGCAAGGTCTTGAGATTGGGCCAACACTCCATGGAGGCCACCAGAACAGCACTGTTCTGGAATAGAGTTCTCTAGGGCAAAGGACTATAAAAATGTGGAAACGGGAAGAGTAAGAGCTGCCTCAGTTCCAACCAACTCGGTTTGACCATCATGACTTTTGGCACTGGAAGATGACATAACGATTTGTACCAAAAAACAAATTACCAGTTTGGAATAATCTTTGATGAAGTCTTGGCAATCCTGTTGACGCTGTGGATCCTTCACATATTTCAGCCAATGCAATCCGCCAGGGAATGTGTACTGAGTGACACATCACAGAGCTAAAAATAAAACAGCAGTTAATTTGACACCCACAACTAGATGACAAAAATGGAACCTACAAAGTGACTCAAAATTTATATTATTTCCAACATTTTAAGTACTGATGATTGGGTCTCTTGTATTCATTTCCTATGATGCAAACTTTTCCAAACACTAAACTTAAATTTGTTGTAGAATAAAATTTCAAGATCTAAGGAATTATAAAGTCATGATCGCACAAATATAAACATGTGTCTTTACTCACATTTGGTCAGTTAGTTTTTGGTTTATAGTCCTTATAAATGTATCAGTATTATAATCACACCTTTCCGTTTAGGTAAAAAGTTATTTTAGTTAAGTTAAACTAGAGGTGGTTGTGTATACAACCAATTCTGCTACTCAACGGAAGCATCCCAAAGGCTGATATGTGTTTTACGAATATTTGTACCCTCCATGCAGTAGAGGCTTCCAGTTGTCCTCTAATAATCATGGTACTCCCCTGCCCCCAGTTTTTTAAAAAGTTTTTATTTAAATTCCAGTAAGTTAGCATACAGTGTCATATTAGTTTCAGGTGTACAATATGGTGATTCAACACTTCCATACAACACCCAGTGCTCATCACAAGTGCACTCCTCAATCCCCATCACCTATTTCACCCATCACCCCACCCACCACCCCTTAGGTAACCATCAGTTTGTTCTCTATGGTTAAGAGTCTGTTTCTTGGTTTGCCTGTCTCTCTCCCTTTTTTCCCTCCCTTTGCTCATTTGTTTATAAGTGGGTCACATGGTTACTTGGAAAAAGACCACATTTCCTCAGCCTACCTTACAGTAGGTGTGGTCTGATAATTAAGTTCAGACAAATGATACGTAAGGCTAAGTGTCATATAGCAGTCTCCAAGAACCTTCCCTAATTTAGCTTTCCTCTCCATTCCTGCCTCCTTCCTCCTGGCTGGATGGTGAGTGGCTATCTTGGACCATGAAGTGATCTTAAAACAGAGGCCAGGCCTGGCAGAACAAGTCTGGCCTGCCTCACTCTGGACTTTTTATGTGGGACAAACTTCTATCTTGTTCAAGTCACTGTCACTAGCCACTGAACATAATTAATTCTAACTGATAAACCTTAAAATCTCTAGCATACCCTAGCATATCACCACCAAGGCAAAACATATAGTAATAAAAGCTTATTGCATAAATGCTGCAAATTTCAGGGTGTACGTTATTTTTGCTAATCCAGAAATTCCTGGGCTAAAACATGAAAACAGTGAGGTCATCTCAAGGTCAGAGGGAAATGAGATCAAGGAACTCAAGCAACCAGGAGACTAGCTCTTGTCAGACAAATAAGGAAGAAACAGTCAAAGCTAAGGCTCAGTAAAAGAAAACACGACTCAGTCAGGGGGATGTGGATATAAGAGGAATTTGCAAATATCTATCTCTAGACTGGAGGATAATGAACAAGTAGCTCAGGGTCTGTGTCAGAGGTTCTCAACTGGGGGCAATTTTGCTCTTCAGGGGACATTGGCAATATCCAGAGACATTTTGGGTTGTCATAATTGGTTGGGGGAGGGGTGGTACTGTGGGCATCTAGTGCACAGGACAGCCCCTATTACAGAGAATTATCCAGCCCCAAATGTCGATTGTGCTGAGGTGAAAAAATCCCATTCTAGCTGACTATACCTGGGGAGGTTGGACCCCCAACTCCAGCTCCTCTGGGAGTTCAGGCCAAAGGTTAAACGGATCATTTAGCCAGCCTGGATAACAGCTTGGAAATAGACAATCCAGACTTTCATGTTCAGCATCATTAAGCAGACTTTGTGATCAAGCTGAGTTCCTGCAAATTGCTCCTGGAATACTAAATAGCTTATACCTTGAAGTTCCTCCCACAACACAAAGATAATTGTGCACTATGTAAGGCTGAGACTGTGACATGCTCACAAGCCATTAATGAGAGTGTGGGATATAAAACAGGAATGTATGGAGGTTATAAGATCTCTCCCCATTCCAAATGTGGGGAGAGAAATGAAATTGACAAACAGCTTCTCCCTTGGTGTGTATCATCTGTGTCCTAAATGTGGGAACGAACCCACGTTCCCAAGGCCAGGGCTTGTGCAAGAGATCCATGCCAGAGTGGCTGAGAGGGCAGATCTATTCTTGATTCTGCAGTTGATTTGCTGTTTGAACTGAAATAACCCCCTGACTTTTCTAGGCGCCAGTTTTCCTTATAGTGTGAAAGTCAAAATTATCATTAGCTGGAGGGGAGGCCTGAGGGAAAGAGAGAGGAAGAGCAAGTTGATTGAACCACTCTGGCTGTTAGGCACTGTCTGCATAAATCAGCACACTTAAATCTCAGAATATCCCTGTTGGCTCTGAGATGACAGTACTGTGGATATAAAGTCCTATTTATATTCCTGCATCTATGTTAGCATACATACATCTGTTTTTCATATTAATTGGATTATAATAATTATTTTTGTTTCTCAGAAATTTATTTGTCCAACTGCATTAAATATTAATTGAATGCTTATTATACACAAAGCACTATGCTTGGTTTTCTGTGGTTCCTGCCCACGAAAGGCTTTCATTCCAGTGGGGAAGCAGACATTCACACAATAAATTATAACACAAGGTAGAAAGCCATAATGCCATAAAAGAGACATAAACAAAGTGTTATGGGCCCATAGGGAGTGGAATAGTCAATTTCGTTGGAAGAAGTAGGCTCAGTCATTCATCATTTTGTTTAAAACATATTATTGCTCCTCTGATATATGCCAGTCAGTCTGCTAAATTATTATGGACATTCAAAGATGAGAGAGACCAAAGAGCTTAACTGAGTGGGTAAGAGACGTATATTGGAAGTGACATTTGAGCAACATTATGTTAAAAGTTGCTCATAGTCCTTCCAAAGGTCAGATAGGAGGGTGGGGGAAGGGGGCGATAATACAAGCAAAGGGAAAGCGTGAGGAAAAACTTGGTGCCAAGTGGGCCTCCACATAGCTCCTGATCTCTACACAAATCCCAATCCCCACCCATAACCACACCTGTTAACACCTTAATTTAGGAGGGGGCCTCTCTCTAAGTCTGCTCTGTAATGTAAATCCCACGAGGAGGTTTTTTTTCTTTTAATGGATGTGCAATATTTCTTTCATTAGCAGTTATCCACATTATTTCTGCTTGGAAACTACTATAGAATGATACAATAAACATCCTTATACATATGTCTTTGTGTACTTGTGTGAATGTGTCTATGGACTAAATTTATTTTTATTTTTTTTTAAAGATTTTATTTATTTATTTGACAGAGATAGAGACAGCCAGCGAGAGAGGGAACACAAGCAGGGGGAGTGGGAGAGGAAGAAGCAGGCTCATAGCAGAGGAGCCTGCTGTGGGGCTTGATCCCATAACGCTGGGATCACGCCCTGAGCCGAAGGCAGACACTTAACCGCTATGCCACCCAGGCGCCCCTATGGACTAAATTTAAATTGGGGTTGTATTGAACTAATTTCAAGGAGGAGTCACCAATTGACAGGGATCTCAGATTCCTAGAGAGATGAAGGGTGCATGGTAGAACATTGAGCCTCCAGGAGAAAAAGGCGGAAAGAGAAAATGGAAGACTCTCTAGACAAACTTCACCTGCCTCAAAATTTTGTGTGAAGGCAACTCTGTCTATAACCTCAAACTGGGCTTTGCCAAGTGGGTCTTTATCCCTTTGGGTATCCTGCTTCAACAAGATGCATTTCTATGCGTGTGTGCAGAGCATTACACTAGCATGCACTAACAGACAAGAAGAAGTGGCAACAAATATTTAAGATAAATGTGGGAGAAACTTCACATTGACAAAAATATATCCATTAATTTTTTTCCTGTGATTGAAAAAGATGGGCCCTGTTTAATTTTAGCTTTTGAAGATCAGTGCTTTGAGAACCCTAGGTCTGATGCAATCATCAGAAACCATGTAGGAATCCAGATCCTATTACTCTTGCGGTTCTAGTTTGCTGAAGGAAGTGGTGAGGGAAGCTAGCACAGAGAAAAGAGGAGGGCAAGGAAGCCTCCCCTGCTCTTAAAATTCTGCCAGGAGAGTCAACAAATGATTCAATCTTTAAAAAAAAAAAATTAGATATAATTCACATACCATAACATTCACCACTCAAAGAATGTACAATTCAGTGGCTTTTTGGTATATTTATAGGGTTGTACAACCATTGCTACTATCTAATTCCAGAACATTTTCATATCCCAAAAAGAAACCCCACATCCATTGGTGGTCTCTGTCCTTCTCCCTTCCCCCAACCTCTAATCTACTTTAAGTCACTATGGTTTTGCCTATACTGGACGTTTCACATAAGTGGAATCATACAATATGTGGTTTTATGTGACTAGTTTCTTCCAGTTGGCATAATGTTTTCATTATTGCTAAGAGGTTTTACTGAAATAAACTGATAGAATGAATAGCTTAAGCATTTCTTTTCTGCAACATTTCTTTTCTGCAACTCACATTCTTGCACTTCCAGCTTCTAAGCCCAGGATTTATCTCTTTTTAAAAATCATTTCTTTTGAATACAGTGCTGATATTCTGAAAATCTGTGGAGAGGAAAGATGTGAGTCTGACCTTGTGCCACGTCTCTACTTTCCAGAGTCATTTTAGATTCAGAACTGATTACATATTATCTCTAACCAGCCCAGTGATTCAGTTCTTTGAAAGAATAGAATTTTAATGTCTTTCTATTAATAGCTTGCATTTTATGCTTCTTAGAGTAGATAAGTCTTAGAATCCACAAAATCTATGGTAAATCTCATTTGATCATGAAATTCTTTGCTGGATCCAGTAGATATTCTACACCTCTTTTTAGCATTCAGAATTTTAGCAATCACGTGATTGATATTGTCTGAGTTACAGAATTATCCATGGCAGGAATATATGTCTGCTTTGTTCATTGCTATATATCTCCAATTTCCAGCACAATAGGTAGGTAGCATAGAAAATGTTCAATAAAAATCTGTTGAATAAATAAATGGATATGAAGCATTTGAGAAATTCCTACTTGTATATTGTCTAATTTAAGATTTGGTCTAATTTCTCTGCAAGTGAGAGTTTCTAAGAACATACATAATAAAGCACCGGGAAATGGGAGACCGGCCTGATCAGACTTGGGTTCCAGGCCTACTAGGGGTGGGGGGGGGGTGGGCAGTATTAGGACTTGAGTAGGAGCAGATTTTCTAAGGAAGGAGAGTTCTGTTAACAAAAGAATAGGAGACAGAGAATTGGGGAAAGAAAACCACAGCTGTCTACATGGTAGTGCATGAACTCACCATAAACTATTCAATCACACTACATATTCCAGAAAGCTTAAAATGAGAAAGAAGGAGAAACTGCTAGGTATTCCAGCAAGGGGTGGAGGGAAATTGGAGGAAGAAAAGGGAGGCAGAATGAGTGAGGCAGAGACAGAGATAGGGATGGAGAGGGAGGTTTGGCAGCAGGCCAGGCTGCAGAGCTAGGATTTTATTTTCAGTGTGGTGGAAGTGACATGGCCCATTTATACATTTAAATAGCATTCTGGCAGCCCTGTGGAGAATGAATATGGAGAGGTGGCAAGAGGGGAAGTCTGGAAACCAGTTAGGAGTTTATTGCCCACAAGGTAAGTGATGCTGATGGCTGGGACTAGGCTGGTAGCAGACACGGTAGCGAGATATGTTAAATTACCCAGACATTAAGTGACTGTGTATAAAAATAATTAACTTCAATTGGTTTACATGCTACAAAGGAGATGAGTAAGGCAACTTCGTCTGTCTGCAGGGTGGGAGAGGAATCAGGTGAAGTTTTTTGAGCAAGTGACATTCAAGTTGGGACTGGAAAGATAACTGAAGAGGAGAGGAGAAGAAAAGTTTCTAGCACAGGAATGCAGGTGGGAAGGCTTGGAAGCCAGGAAGAGCATAGCTCATTCCAGGAACCAAAAGGCAGCCAGTGTGGCTGGAGCAGAGAGCAAGAGGAGCAGTTATGTGAGATGAAGCTGGTGGGGTTAGCAGGAACCAGATCTTGTAGGGTCTTCTAAGCCTAATACGTCTTGTAAGACTGTGCATCTAAAAGTGCAAGGAAGCCATAGAGGGATTTTCAGCCTGACGGGGACATTATTGTTTCCCTCTGTTAACATTTATTTATTAAACATCATCAACATGACTATCACCTACATGGTCAGATTCACGGTTTAGAAAGAGCACTTTAATTGCAATATGGGAAGTGAAAAAGAGGAAGTAAGAGTGCAGAGGACCGAGTGGTAGACTTGTGAAACAGGTAGTAGAAGATGGTTGTGTTTTGTACCATGGAGGTGGCAATGGCCATAGGAAGAGGTGGATGATGTGGGGATTGGCAGGCTGGGGGAGCAGGGGTGTAGGAGAGGATCAGGGCTTGGGCACTGTACAATAGGCATTGGCAGATGGGGTTTAGCAAAGGGTTGGGACATTGTATTAAGTTCCAAGGGACGCCTAGTTAGTCCCCTGCTTCTTAACCAATAGCATCTTAGAATGTCCTTAGAGGACTGAGATAAAATTTGCAGAATGACTAGCAGGAAATAGATGGCATGCTTAACTTGGAGCACTTCTAGGTGAGCTTATTTACAAATGGTTGCTTACAAAGATGTGGGCAGGGTGTAGAATCATCACAAAGGATAACCCTAGGCCCCCAAATGGATGTGGCAAGTTACCAGAACCTAGCTGGAGAAAGCCATATAGAAAAGGTTTCTTTGACCTATGATCTTCGGTCAAGGGATTCCCAGGAAAGGAGCCAGGAGAGTAGAAATTCTCCCTGACTTGCTTTCTTCCCTCTCATCACTTGCCCAGGATCTCCACTGGCCAACCCCATCTAGAAGCTGGATGGCATGGAGAATCTGTGGTGAATTCAGGTCAGCCTCCAGGTGCTAGTGCAGAGTGAAAGGTGAAGAGGGGACCTGGAGGGGCAAATGTAAGGCCATGCTGGAACCCAGCCAATCAAAGTACCGACTCAAATGCTCGCCTCTTAGCCGGCACTGAAATAGGATTTCAAGCATTTAAATCGGGAAACAAAAATGGAAGAAGAAAAGTTCTCAACTGTTGAAGGAAGCGCCTCCACCGATCCTTGTCTATTACTCAGGATATTTAGTTGTAAAATCTGATGAAAATTCCCTTTTGGGACCTGCGGCTTTTGCCAATCTTTTGGCAAGATCTTCAAAAATACAGTTTGAGAAGTAAAGAATTTTACAGTGAAGTTCAAAGGAATTCAGTTTGCATCCTGCACAAGTGTGAGTTGTCTTCTGCAACGTAGGCAACTCCTTGGAGCTTAAACACATCAGAAGCAGGGAATGCTGGCCAGATAACAAAATTATTTCACCGCATCATGGATCTGATCAACCCAGGCTTTCTGTCTTCATTTTCCCTATTACCCAAGTTACAGAAAATTTGTTTTTCTAAGCACATTGTCTTTTTAAATCCATGACAAATCACTGAAAAGTCATCTATTACTTCAAATTCAGTTGTTCAGCACATTTTCCACCTATGACTAGTAAAACAGGTTAGCCAGATATCCTATTTCTTTACCCTCTAAAATGTTATGGTCTTGGAATGGGCTTTTAATATTTTTCTTAATGGCTCCAGTTTCCACTGCAAGTTAACAATGATTATTTGTGGTCTGACAGTTCCCTTGGCATTACACCAAAAACAGAAGCAAGAAAGCACATTCTCCGCCAGAGAGGCTTAACATCTAAGCCAGACATTCAGCTGTGAATCCAAATTGCCTTCTCTTCTATACTTCTCTCTCTTGAGTAAAAAATGTCATCTGGCAGGTTCTTTGGTTTTTCTAGTTCCAGAAAGCTATTTGAGCTCAACAATTTCCAAAAATGTCATAGCATTTTCAAGTCAGTATAAATGTCAATCTGTTTTCTTAAGTAGAAGATGTGTGTCCAAGTTAAAAGAAACGAAAGATTTTTTTTCTCTCCTTAGAAAGTTGGTTATCAAATATTGTCTTGGGGGAGGAACTGCAGCCCGAGACTAACGTAGACTGGTCAATAGCAAGTTGCGAGGTGCACACAAACTGGAATGCTGTCCCTCTTGCTCTTCCTCCTCCAGCTCTATCCCTGCCATACCAGCCCCACCCAAAACAGCCCTCCACTTGAGAAAGGAGAGAACAGCAGTGATAAGAGGGCCAAGGGAACGCTGTGTGAAGAACTCAGGATAGCTTGCTTTCTGAACACTTTCACTAAAAGTTCAATAACAACAAATACGTTTCAATTAAAAGCCTCAGCAATGAAAGGCAACTTAAATTTTACATTTTAGGTTTAAAAATTACCACAGGGGACCAGGAGAACTCTATTTAACAAAAAAAAGTCCAGTGCTAAAGTATGATCATTTAAGGGCAAGATATGATTGAGAAAGATAAGAGAATGTAAAGGTGGAGGAAGAAAGAGAGAAATGACCCCAATGACTGTCAAATTCCTGAGAAGCACAAATTCGATGTATTCATAGTAGTGCTAATATATTAACACCCGTCTTTTCTTTGCATTAAAAATTGTTTAATTTATTATTTATTAAATATAACTTATATTTTCCTTTCAGCACGTAATTTTGAGTATTTCTGAAGCAAATAATTAGACAAAATTTATGAAGATTTTATTTATTTTAGAGAGACAGAGAGAGCATTCACACGTTTGAGTTGGGGGAGGGGCAGAGGGAGAGAAACTCAAGCAGACTCCATACTGAGTGTGGAGCATGAAGCGGATCTCATCCCACAACCCTGAAATCATGACCTGAGCCGAAACCAAGAGTTGGACGCTCAACTAACTGAGCCACCTAGGAGCCCCAATTTTTAAAATCTTAAAATTTTTAATAAAAACTTATGTATGGAAGGTGTATAACATGATGATTTGATATACATGGTGAAATGATTACCACAATCAGGGTAGTCAACATGTCATCTTCTCACATGGTTATTATTTTTGTCTATATAATGAGTATACCTGAAATCTACACTCTTAGTGTATTTTCAGGGTTCAGTACAGTATTAAGTACAACTGACCTTTTTTTTTTTTTTTTAGATTTTAGTTATTTATTTGTCAGAGAGAGAGACAGCCAGCGAGAGAGGGAACACAAGCAGGGCGAGTGGGAGAGGAAGAAGCAGGCTCCCAGCGGAGGAGGGAGCCCAATGTGGGGCTCAATCCCCGAACGCCGGGATCATGCCCTGAGCAGAAGGCAGACGCTTAACCATTGAGCCACCCAGTCTCCCCAGTAAGTACAACTGACCCTTAAACTACATGGGTTTGAAGTGTGTGGGTTCACTTACACACAGGGTTTTTTTTTTTTACAGTACAGTACGACTGTAAATATATTTTTTTCTTCCTTATGATTTTCCTAGTAACATTTTCTTTTCTTTAGCTTTTTGTACCATAAGAATAAAGCATATAATACATATTGGGCTCCTGGGTGGCTCAGATGGTTAAGCATCTGCCTTCGGCTCAGGTAGTAATCTCCAGGTCCCAAGATTGAATCCCAAGTCAGGCTCCTAGCTCAGCAGCAAGTCTGCTTCTCCCTCTCCCTCTGTCTCTTTTCCCTGCTCATGCTCTCTCTCTCTCTCTCTCTCTCTGTGTGTCTCAAATGAATAAGTAAAATCTTTAAATAAAGTATATAATACATACAACATACAAAATATGAGTTAATTGACTGTTTATGTTATCTGTAAGGCTTCTGGTCAACAGTAGGCTATTAGTAAAGTTTTGGGGGAGTCAGAAATTATACACATGCAAGGGCAGTGGAGGGATGAGGGAATAGGTAAAGGGGATAAAGAGGTACAAACTTCCAGTTATAAATAAAATAAGTCACTGGGATGAAAAATACAGGATAGGGGATATAGTCAATAATATTGTAAATACACTTACCATGGTGAGCATTTCTTTATGTATGGAATTGTTGAATCATTGTGTTGTACACCTGAAACTGATTTAATATTTTATGTCAACTATACTTCAATTAAAATTTTAAAAAATGAAAAATAAAAAAGTTACATGCAGATTTTTGACTGCATGGGGACCGGTACTCCCAACCCTCGTGTTGTTCAAGGGTCAACTGTATAGTCATCATGCTGTACATTAAAGATCTAGACTTATTCATACTATATAACTGCTCATTTGTATTTGACCAACACCTCCCCAATTCCCCTCCATCTCTCACCCCTATCAGACCCTGGTAACCACCATTCTACTCTCAGCTTTTATGAGTTCAATCTTTTTTTAGATTCCACACATGAGTGAGATCATACGGTATTTGTCTTTCTCTGTCTGGCTTATTTCACTTAGCATAATGTCCTCCAGATATATCTTGATAGGACCTTATTCTCTGCCCATACACCCCTCTCTAGCCTGTTACAAACCTATTTCCACACTCCCAGAAACTTCCAGTTTCTAAGCTGACCTCTGAAATCTACATCACCCTAACTTCTATTGGCCTGGTTTATAATTAATCATTCCTTACTTTGCATTGGCCTCTAATATTTGTGGGCACCTGAATGAACATTTATTGCTGACTCATTGCCCAGTTTAATAAGTGATCCTTGTCTTTTTCTGAACAACAAGTCTAGGAGAATAGCCCAGGTCTTAAAGTTAGGCAGATCCGAGTTTGGGTCTCAAAATGCCAGGTTACCAGCTGTGTGATTTTGGTTAAATTACTTAATTACTCTGAGCTTAAATTTTCTCATTTGTCAAGTATGGACTCTGCGGTCATTGTTAGGATTATCTGAGACTTCATATATAAAAGAACATAATGTCTCGCACATAGATACTTTTCATTCTCCTTTCTTTCCAACCCATCCAGTAGGGAAAAAGTGAAGAAAGGAGATATGGCTTTACGGGTGTCTAAAGTTCTACTTAATATCTCACCAAAAAGAGAAATGGGATTCTTTGTGCTTATGAACAATCTAATGACTAAAATTCCTGGCAACAGGAGCGCCTGGGTGGCTCAGTCAGTTAAGCATCTGCCTTTGGCTCAGGTCATGATCCCAGGGTCTTGGGATCAAGCCCCATGTCAGGCTCTCTGCTCAGTTTTCCCTCTCTCTCTGCCTGCTGCTCCCCCTGCTTGTGCTCTCTGTGTCAAATAAATAAATAAAATCTTTAAAAAAAAAAAGTAAAATTCCTGGCAACCGATGAGTCTCCTAATGTTTCAATCCCAAGATTTAGAATTATGAGAAAAGCAGCGATCTCTGTGGTGTCAATGACATTATTCAACACTCTCTGAATATTTCAGTTACATCTCAGTAGTGATTTATTTTTGCAGTAGGCCTCCTCTTTTTTTGCTTGGCAAACTATCCTGGCCTAATTTTTAGAAAGGGAGGGGGATAGGAAAAGGAAAACTCTGAATATTAATCAGTTCCCATGCTTATAAATAGTAAACAGAATTAGAACTGCCTGGTGAAATCAATCCATTAAAAACTCTCTTTCATAAAAGCCAAAAAAAAAAAAATTCTAAAAAGGCAGCAACAACAAAAAAGTGTTTGGCATAATGTGCCCCTCAAGAAATAATCTTCTTTTCTCCAAGCAATAAGGGTGATGGCAGAAAAACAATGGATAATTAATCAGAAAAAACGTGCTCGAGGAAAGCTATTTCATAAAGTAAAATCCAGGAAGCAAAGAGAAACCCAAGCAAAGATTTAGTAATAAATAATAAAAACGATCAAGGGACTGACATTAAAGAAAATAAGTGGCCATCATCAATGAGTCCCGACTCAGGAAAAACACTGAATGGTTTCAGCTGTGGAGATAATCCCATGATCTATAGAGAGATCTGCTGGATGATGGGCACCTGGGGAGAGCAAGACAGTATGTGCTATAAACAGGCACCTTGACAAACCAGCACTTCTGTAGCTTTCCTATGTAGAATCTTATTCCAGGCACGGGACCTAGAAGTCACTGGGCTAAGGTTGCTAATATCCTTGTACCCATCTGGATCCTTCCAGAATGTCTGAGATTTGGAGTAACCAGGACACTATGCACCTAATCCCTTCCACAGAAATCCCAGGGCTCTTTTTAAGCCCCTGTTTCTGCCCCAGTCCTGGAATGTAAGAAGCAGCTAAGCGAGTAAAAAATGCAAGAGACTAGCCAGCTCATCATACAGCAGGGTAAAGAAATATGCAAAACCCAAGTCTATGTATGATTGCCTCACGGAGGGTCATGGATTTTGGTTTGCCTCAGGCTCTCTCCACCCAAACTGATTTTAATCCACAGTGTAATTCTCGAGGCAGCCAGTCTAACCCCCCAAAATCCACACGGCTAAGAAAGGAGTCAGGACTGGCCTACTCCAGATCCTGGCAGAGGACACTGGCCCGCCCAGTTTGAGCCTGTGCCCTCAGGACTAACCTAAAGCCAAATCACTCACCAAAATATTTGCTTTTCATGGTACCGAAGACCAAAGGTAGGAAAAATTAGATGGTCATGTTAGTAACAATTGAAGCTTACTTTCTTCCTTATTCTGTAGTTTGTTCTTACTTCTTTATCAGGTAATGTTAATGGTGAGGCCGAGAGCGGGAGTATACCTGAGGAGAGCATGGCAGGATACAGTTGAGAAGAGAGATGCTATCACTATTAAATCCCTTGCTCCTAACCTCTTTCCTCTGAATATATCTTCTCCATTCCTCCAGAAAAATTACAGTTCTGTTTGCCTGAGCATCTAGTTTTCACAGGGTTGAGTCATTCTCTCCTGCAAGCCCATCAAGGCTTAAAAATGGGTTTAGATGCTTCTCAGCTGAGAACAACCCTAAATCCTACAATGACTCTCTAGACAAGAGCCTCTTGGAAGCCTTGGTGAAAAGAAACCAGGTCACCCTTCTACATCTCGTTTTGCTGGGTCTTCTGGCTTGTCGATCCTTATATTAGCCCTGTAGGAGAGATTTCTACTCTGTGCTGCAGTTAAAAGCCAAGGTCCTGCTTTTCCACCACATTCCTGCTATCCCATTTCCCAGGAGCAGGCCCTCCATTAATCTGGAATAGATTACCTTGAATGACATTACTCTGCTTGGAATTTAAGACCAGTTAAGACCAGTGAACCCCATAAATACAGCCTTACTTTTTTTTTTTTTATTGTAAAATAAGTTCTTGGATCAGAAGCAATGTTGTATGGTATACCGTAGTGGTGGATGAAGCATTAACTAAGAACATGTATAATATTTCTGGAAGTTTTATGGTAGGCAAGAAAGATTATTCAGAATACATTTCTATCTCAATGAGGACAAATTACCCAATTCCTTAGTCATAGGAATAGAAGGGGCAAGGGCAATATAATAAATCTGCCACCAGGTGGCAGTCTCTTCTTGCTGAGTGTAGTACAGAATAGAGGGCTCAAGGAAGGTGGAATTGAGGGCGCTACGTCAGGTTGACGTTCAACAGAGTCAGTAGCCAGATCAACTTTGTTGAAGGGAAACTCATATTAAGTTCGTGAATAATCTCCATCCCTGACACCATTAATTTTTCTATGAGTCTACTGTGCAAGTACTGAAGTGTTTGGGGAAAGAATCTGAGAGTCACAAAATCAATGATCTTGTCCACCCAATTATTCAGATCATCTTTGATGGGTATTCACAAAGGACACAAATATTCTCATATTCTCATATCATTCCAAGATATTCATTCACATACATCTTCCCTAAACCTCCAGCTACCAATCCCCTGATGTTCTGTTCTTCCCTCCAAATTTCTGAACATGTGACCAAACGCTTAACCACTGTCCTTGAACTTACATGGATCTACATTTCAGTCCATCTCTCTTTCTTGGAAAATTGACCATTAGATGTACAGGTCAAAGCTATACCCACTGGGAGGATTTCCATTCCTCACTGTCTTTTCATGACACACCTAATTTGGACTGCTATAGCAATTTTGACTGTAATATTATATTGTGGAAAGCTATTTATAATCCAGGCTTGAATATCTTCTTCCTTTGTCATTTGATCATAGAGAATTTTCCATAAGCACATAGGTGTGGGTTGAGTGAGAGATACCTGCTCATGCAACTTACCCGGATCTCAGAAGTTACTTAAATCTAAAAAAAACAAGAACAACACGCAAAACTGTAAAAACTGATTTTACATATGCCATTTACCTTTGATGATGAAACAAACGCTCAGCTTACCAAATTTATGGTTTGGTGGTGCAGACAAGTCCCAGTTAAGAAGAGCAACTCACTTCACATTGGGTGTCCTGAGGTCGGCAGAGGTGGCTAGAGATACGTGTATCCCAGGGTTGGGAGATAAATTCCATGTAGATTCAGAGACCATATACTTTAGAAGTCCAGTGGTTCAGGCTTGGCAGAATAACCTCACCAAAGTGAAAGACAAATTGCAGCATCTTTCACCCCTGCCATAAAGAAAGAAGCAAAGAGCCCCTGGGTCTCTTTGGGTTCCAGAAACAACATATTCCACACTTAGGAATATTGCTTCTGCCCATATACTGGGCGACATGGAAATCTGTCAGCTTAGAGGGGCCTTGGAGCAAGAAAGGGCGGGTCTAAAATGTGGTGCAATCAGCACTGCCTCTTGGGTCATACAATTCAGCAGGCCCTACAGTGATGGAGGTGGCAAAAAATGCAGTAAGGGGCCTATGGAGAACTCCAGTGGGAGAATCACAAGGCTGTCGCCTGAAATTATGCAGAAAGTTCATGCTATCCACAGAGGAGAATTATATATCTTTGGAAAAACAGTTCTTGACAAGTTACAGAGGACAAGTTACTTTGGTAGAGGCAGAATGTTTGACTATGGAGCGTCAAATGACCCATCCCATAGGAACTTCCCATTATAAACTATGTTCTATCAAAAAGTTGGATGGGCCCAGTGCCAATTCTTCAAAGATGGAACTAGTATATCCAGGATCAAGTTCAAGCAGGGCTACAGGGCATAAGTAAGTTGTATGAGCAAGTAGGTCAGACCCTCATGTCACTTATCACAGTTGCACTAACTCCTCTCCTATGGCTTGTACTCTGGCTTTGCAAAGGGTCCCAGTCAAAATGACCAGTCAAAATGGAGAGAAAGGCCCAAGATTGGCTTATAGATGGGACAACTCATTAAGTGCATACAGACTGAAATGGATTAGCCATTTCAAAATGGGTTATAGCTGTATTCAGAGGTGGTCCTAAAAGACAGTGAAGAGGAAAAATCTTTCCAAAGGACAGAACTAGGAACAGAATACCTGGTCATCTGCCTTGGTGGAAGGAAAAATGGCCTGAGTTAAGAATACATATTAATTCCTGGGTAATGGCTTGGCTGTCTGGTTGGAGGCCTAGAATGAAAAGTACTAGAAGACCAGAGACAAAGAGGTTTCCGTAGAGGAATGTGTATAGAAATGTGGGAGTAGGTACAAAATGTGAAGGGTTTTGTATTACATCTTAACACCCACCAGAAAACATCCACAAGATGCTAAACAACAAAGTAGACGAAATGGCTCAGCCAGTTGATATTAACCAGACCTCATCATTAGCAATCTCAGAATTGACCTGATGGACATTTAAATGGAATGACCATGTGGTAGAGATGGAGGCTACATATGTGTCCAACAGCATGGACTCATACTTTTAGCAAAGCCAATCTAGTTACCACTGTCTCTGAATATCTAACTTGTCAGCAACAGAGACCAACATTAAGCCTAAAACATAACATTATTTTTTCAAGAAAATCGTCCTGGACATTGGAGCTGTCCTGTTTTTTGTTTGTTTGTTTGTTTGTTTTTTGAGAGAGATAGCACAGGCTGGGGGGGGGGAAGAGGCAGAGGGAGAGGGAGAAGCAGACTCCCCACTGAGCAGGGAGCCCAATGTGGGGCTCGATCTCAGGACCCTGAGATCACTACCTGAGCCAAAGGTAGACACTTAACTGATTGAGCCACCCAGGCACCCTGAAACGGTCCCATTCTGAAAGAGCTAGTGGTTCATACTTACAACGATAATAAGTATTCCAGGTATGAATTTGCCTTTCCTAAGAGAGCCTCAGCCAGGAGCTTATAAAATGCTTGGATTCCATAGTCATGGAATCCCACACAGCATAATATCTGACTAGGGGGCCTGCTTTAGAGCAAAGGTGCAGGAACGGACCTATGGATACTATGGGTCCAACTGATCTCATCACATACCATACCATTGAGATGCAACCAGGCTCAAAAAATGCCAAAATGCAACTGAAGTACCAACTGCTTGTCAATACTTATTAATTTGTCAGAGTAACATACCAAAAATGCTAACAGTGATTATTTCTATACAGTAATTTTTATTTTCTTATTTTTGCTTACCTGTATTTATTTTTATTTTTTTAAATGTGTTAGTGTTAAATTAGAGGGGAAAAGGTAAAGAAAAACTCTTTTATTGCTTCAGAAAATGGCCCTCTAACTTATGAGCTCTAGAATCTTAGCCTTTTCTGTCCTGAACTTTCTAAAACCTGTGGCTCTTTTATCACCATAAAAGTCTTCTGGTGCTTTCAAAACCACTTCTCTAAAACCATTTACCACAGAAATCTGCATCACTGAAACATTTATCTCCCATTGTCCTGGACCCTCTGAATCTGTCATTGTTTTTCTATCAGTGTTCTGAGTGCTTTGTATAGAATCTGGCAAAGAAATTTACTGGTACCTTCTGAGTTCTAGAAGCCTGCTAATATTTACCTTAAGTCCTAGAAAGTCCTATTCCACATCTGCTACACAGATAACAATAATTTGTTATTTGTAATAACAAATTACCCCAAAATTAGCAGTTAAAGCAGTATTTATTATCTCACAAAGTTCCCAAAGGTCAGATCCAGGAACAGCTTAGCAGGGTGGATCTGGTTAAGATCTCTTACGATGTTGCAGTCAATATGTCATTGGGCTGCCGTCATTTCAAGCCTTGAACAATGCCCAGGATCTGTTTCCAAGATGACTCTCTCGCATGGCTTTTGGCTCTGTTCTTCACTGTGTGTACCTTTCCTCACAACATGGCAGCTGGTTTCCTCCAAAATGAGTAATCCAAGAGAGAGTAACCTAGACAGATGCTGCAGTTGCAATGTCTTCTATAGCCTAGTCTTGGAATTAACACATCAATTATGTCATATTAAGTTTGTTAGATGCAATTCCCTAAGTCTAGCCATAGTTAAGGGAAGGGAAGACTCTTGTAGAGGAGGGTAGCAATGAATTTGTGGACATATTTTAAAACCACAGAATCCAACTTTGGAAAGACTTCCTGATGTAGTAGGATCCACCCATCCTATTAGTTTCCTCTGAATCTTAAGGCTGTCTCTGGGGAATTGTGCCAAATTGCTGAGTTCAAACCTAGTGGGATATTCAGAAACCTATATGCCATATACACTTATTATCTTCCTGATCTATGGAATCCATCAGTTACTCCTTCTCTTGAATACATGTGGATAACCCTGGGGTGTCATTAGATCCTTGAAATTTAAAAAAGCACCCTTAGGTTGCCAACCATGCTGTTATTTTCCTTAAATCCAGAAATGTGTTGAACTTTGAGGTTACAAAATGCAACGAAAGGCATAGAATATAAAAAGGATAGGCTTTTCACTCAGGAAGAACTGCTAATTGTATTCTAATTTTGCTCAAAGAAATAAATGTAAAACAAATAAAAAATCAATTTACAGAAGTATTCAGCAGTAAAGTATGAAATGGGATATTTGGAATCTGTAGGCCTAAAAAGTATGGAAGGAAAGATTTCGGTTCAGTGATCAATAAAAGTTTGATGAAGAGCTGATTACTATTAACTATATCTCACTTCTGTTTCCAGGCATCATTGGATACAGGACTAGATTTATTCTTCTGCCAGGAACAACAGCAAAAAAAGCAGACAAAATGCTTTTGAAATTTAAAAAATTACCTTAAGAAACTAGAAAAAGAAGAGCAGAAGATTAAACCCAGGATAAGCAGAAAGGAAATTGTGAAGATAAAATAGAAATAAATAAAATAGAAAACAATAGAGAAAAATCAATGAAACCAAAAGCTGATTCTTTAAGACAATCAATAAAATTGATAAAGTAATCTCTAGCCAGATTGGTCAAGGAAAAAAAGAGAGAATATGCAAATTTCTAATATCAAATTACCAATATCAAGTGACATCATTAAAGATTCTATAGCTTTTAAGAAGGTAATAAGGGACTACTATGAATAATGTTGTACCCATAAATTCAACAGCATAGATGAAATGGACAAATTCCTTGAAGAACACAGACTACTAAAATTTACGCAAGAAGAAAAAAAGTAACCTGAATAGCCCTATATTTTTTAAACAATTAAATCTGTATTTAAAAACCTTCCTATAAAGAGAACTCCAGGCCCAGATTGCTTCACTGGCAAATTATAACTAATATAGGAAAGGAGGGAAGAAATAATACCAATTCTGCATAAACTCTCTCAGAAAATTGAAAACTAGGGAGTTTTCCCCAACTCATTCTATAAGGCCAGTATTATCCTAATATCAAAATTAGACAAAGACATAGCAAGAAAAGAAAATTTTAGACCAATGTCCCTTGTAAACATAGTGCAAAAATTCTAAAAATATTTTTACCAAGTCAAATCTAACAATATATAAATGGGATAATACATTATAGCCAAAATAGATTCATCCCAGGAATGCAAGGGTGTTTTAACATTTGAAAAAGTGATCAATGCCATTTATCAAATTAATGAATGGAAAAAGAAAAGCTATAAGATCACCCAGCAAACTAAGATTAGATGGGAACTTCCTCAACTTGATAATGGCATATATCAAAAACTTATAGGGGTGCTTGATTGGTGCAGTTGGTTAAGTGTCTGACTCTTGGTTTTGGCTCAGGTCATGATCTCAGGGTCAGGAGATCAAGCCCTGCGTTGGGCTCTGTGCAGAGTCTGCTTGGGTCCTCTCTCCCTCTGCCCCTCTTGCTTGTTCTCGCTCTCTCTCAAATAAATAAATCTTTAAAGCAAAACAAAACAAAACAAAACAAAAACTATAGCTAACATCAAACCTAATGGTGAAAGAATACTTTCCACCTAAGATGAGAAAAAGCCAATGATTTTCATTCTCACCACTTTACTCAACATTGTACTAGAGGTTCTAGCTACAGCAATAGGTCAAAGAAGAGAAACAAAACACACCCAGATCAGAAAGAGTACCATTATCTTTATTTGCAGCTGAAATAATTATCTATGTATAAAAATCTGATAGAATCTCCAAAAATCTACTAGAACAAATATGCTTAGTAAGGTCTCAGCACACAATATTAACCTACAAAATCTATTGTATCCCTCTATGTTTCCAACAAACGATTGGAATAGAAATTTTAAAATGCCATTTGCAATAGTATCAAAAATATGAAATACTTCGGGTTTAATCTGACATAAGATGTGAAAAACCTGTACATTGAAAACTATAAAATGTTATTGAAAGAAATGAAAGAAACACTAAATAAATTGAGAGCTATACCTTGCACATGAGTCAGAAGACTAAATATTGTTGTCACTTCTCTCCATTTGTTCTCTAGATTCAATGCAATTTCAGTGAAAATCCCAGTCAGCTTTTTCATAGAAATTGACACGCTGTCTCTAAAATTCATGTGAAAATGCAAACATACTTTAATAGCCAAAATGATTTTGAAGAAAGAAAAAAAGAACAGAGTTGGAGGGTAAACACTACCTGATTTCAAGACTTACTATAAAGTGACACTATTCAAGACAGTGTGATATTGGTGTAAAGAATTGAAATAAATCTCTATTGAATTGAAATAAATCAATTCAATAGAGACTTTGAGAAAAAGACCCACATATTATGGACAACTGATTTTCAACAAATGTACAAAGCAAATTCAATGAAACAAGGAGAGTCTTTTTAACAAATGGTGTTGGAACAATGGTATATCCAGATACAAAACAATAAACTGAAATCCATACCTCATACTATATGCAAAAATTAACTCAAAATGTAAAACCTAAAAATATAACAGTTCTGAAAAAACAGTGTAAAATGTTTATGATCTTAGAGATTTCTCAGATATAATACCAAAAGCACAATCCATAAAAGAAAATTGATAAATTGGACTTCATCAAAATTAAAACTTTTCGTCTTCAAAATATATTATTTAGGAAATGAAAAGGCAAGACACCAACTAGGAGAACCTCAATAAGAAGACAAACAAGCCAATAAAAAGTGAGCAAAAGATTTTAATATCTTCACCAAAGAAGATATATGTATAGCAAATAAGCACATGAAAAGATGCCCAATATTATTAGTCATTAGGGAAATGCAAATTGAAACCACAATGAGATACCTCTCTGTAGCCACTATAATAAAAAAATAGACCATCTGAAGTATTGGCAATGATGTAGAGAAACTGAAACTTCATACTCTGCCAATGGAAATATAAAAAATATCATAAGTTTGGAAGTCTTTTAAAAAGTTAAATATACACTGTTACATGATCCAGCCAAACTCCTAGGTATCTACCCAAGAGGAAAGTCAACATATGCTTATACAAATACTTGTACATGAGTGTTCATAGCAGATTTATTTGTAATAGTCAAAAATTGGAAGCAACCCAAATGTCTATTAATGGGTGAGTGGATAAACAAATTGTGATATATCCATACAACAGTGTACTACTCAAAATAGAACACAATGAACTATTGATACACATATCAGCATGAATGAATCTCAAAATAACTATGGTAAGTGAAAGTATTCAGGCCAAAATAAAATAAAATAAGTACATACTGTATTATTTAAACTCTAGACAATGCAGACCAATCTATGGTGACAGAGAATAGATTAGTGTGTGCCTGGTTAGGGAGTATCTAAGGAGAGGTACAGGGGTACATGAAAACTTGTATAGGTGATGAACACATTCCCTATCTTGACTATGGTGGTGGCTTCACAGGTGTGTACATACATCAAAACTTATCAAATTATACCTTCACATATATGCAGTTTACTGTATATCAATTATACCTCATTAAAGTTATTTAAAAATTGTAAAAGTTATAGTTTAGCAAGGAATGGAAGGAAGTGAGGAAGTTAGTCTTGTGGATAGCGAATGTGAGGTTTTTAAAAATTATCAACCAAATCTTTGTGACAGGCGTTTATTTTCTTTCCCCCAGCAACTTTCCCTTCTTCTGATAAAATAGCGCCTTCTTCATCAGGGTTAATTTTGGCTGGAAGTGACAGCAAATGCAAAATATTAGGAGCTAAAACAAGCTAGAGTTTTACTTTCTCTTTCCAAAAATTTGGACAGCTCAGGGCTGGTATGGCTCCATGATCACCAGGGACCCAGATTCCTTCTCCTTCTAATTTGTCACTACAGCTTCCATTTCATGATTCTGGCTATTTCAGGTCCAACCAAAACACTTCTAGTCCAAATAGCAGGAAGGAGGAACGGGGCATGCCCCTCTTGTTAAGGACTCTTTCCAGAAGTTGCGCATACTCGTCTGCTTAGATCCCACTGGCTAGAACTTAATCACACACAGGTAGAGAGAACTAAGAAATCCTGTCTTCGTTCTGAGCTGCCATGTGCCCAGATAAAAGTCAGAGATAAAAGGAGAACAAGGATATTGAGAGACGTCTAGTTAGTCTTTGCCTTATCTACTGCTTTTTTGGGAATTCCTCCTCTTCTATTATAAAGCATGTGGTTCTAGTGAGGGCTAGCAGTCATTTTAACATCTCATTGGGCACAGAGATGGGTGGACACATGATCTCAGCTGGGCCAATGAGTGTGACAAATATGGGAGATGGGAACCTGGGAGTGCCTGGAACTTAGGGGACTATCCTCAGGAAAGCCAATAGGCAGAGGGCAGTAAAGACTGAAAGAAGAGTTCTTTTTTTTTTTTTTTTTAAGATTTATTTATTTGACAGAGAGACAGACAGCCAGAGAAAGAGAGAACACAAGCAGGGGAGTGGGAGAGGAAGAAGCAGACTCCCAGCAGAGGAGCCTGATGTGGGGCTCGATCCCATAACGCCAGGACCATGCCCTGAGCCAAAGGCAGGCACTTAACGACTGAGCCACCCAGACACCCCTGAAAGAAGAGTTCTGAAGATGTTCAAATCCCTGTTGCATTCACACTTGAGGCCCACTTGGCTATGCTATTCACCCCTCATGTTACTGAGACAGTATACCTTCTACAGCTTGTTAATCAAAGAGAACTCTAATGAACCAGTTTTAGTTCTTGAGCGGCCTTCTAAGGGGTCAGTTTCACTAAAGAATTAACACTGCCTTTGAAGTAATTCATGTAAGAAGAAATAGAAATGATTAGAAAACATATAAAAAGATGCACAATCTCACTTCTCATTAGGGAAATAATTACTAAAGCAAAAGGAGGATACTTTTTCATTTGCCCTAGCAGACTGACAAAGTTTCAATAGTTCCTCAATATCTGAGCAAACAGATATTTTAATATACTATTGTAAGAGTATAAATTGGTACTACATTTGTGGAGAAAATTTTCCAGTACCAACCACAATTTAAAATGCACACATCCTTTGACCAGCAACTTCATTTTCAGGAAATGGCATGTGAGGAAACTATGCGTAAGGGTATTCATTAAAGTGTTATTTCAATGAGTGAAAATTGGAGTCAAAGTAAAATATCTTTTTAAAGATTTTATTTATTTATTTATTTATTTGAGAGAGAGAGAGTATGTGCAGGGGTAGGGGCAGAGGGAAAGGAAGAGAGGGACTCTCAAGCTGACTCTGCACTGAGCATTGAGCCCAACTGGGGCTCGATCTCATGACCCTGAGATCATGACCTGACCCAAAATCAAGAGTCAGACTCTTAACCAACTGAGCCAACCAGAGATCCCTAAAATATTTATTAATAAAAAAAGTTTCAATGTATTATGGTACATTCATATGATGGTACATTTTAAAATAATTTTATAACAAGGTCATTTATAATTATGGCCTTATAGTATATACATATGTAGAAAACTATTATAAAGAATAGGATGAATTTAGGTGGTAGTTGTAGGTGATATACTATTAAATAAAAAGCAAATTACAGTATGTAAAATATAATCTCATCTATTTAAAAAATACACTTTTACAGAGCCTTTCAAAATTTAAGATTTCTCGTCTCTCTGACTAGGACCCTATTTTCATTTTTTTAAAAAATCACAATGAGACAAAAATCAAAGGATACTGAGCAAGAGTTGTAAAAGAGGTTTTGTTTTGATTTATTGCAGGTGAGGAGTGTGTGTATATGTCTGTCTGTGTGTGTGCACGTGTATGATGTTTTGTAATTTGACCAAGCAATACCCTGATAACAGCTGCACTCTCCTTGCCCATCTTCCTGAAGGGGAGCTTACTAAATGATCTGAATGGGACTGAGTGAGTTCTGCTCACTAGCCAATGAGGGTCAGCAACAAGAAAGATGTGCTCTCCCTCTGCCAAACTCCTGCCAAACCAAGCAAGCAAATGTCCCAAAACAGGAAGATGTTCTGACGACTTCTCTTAAATTCCTCAGGGCAGAAGTTACGAACCCATGGTGATGGTCAGTCTTGGCCTCTTACTTGAGACCCTGAGGGACTGACAGGTTTCTCCTCAGTCTTTTGTAGAAACATGAAAACAAGCATTACTTTTTATACTAAGAAGTTTAAAGCAGGGTTTTTATGGGTGCTTCATAAATTTTCCTTTATTGCAAATATGAATCCTATCTTCTTGGAAAGACCACACAAATCTCGGTGTACCTTGCTTAAGAATAAGAGACAACAGTTACAAACTGTTCGTCTTACTACTTTCCATGAAAATAAAGAGAGAGAGAGAGAGAGAGAGAGAGAGAATCATCATATAACAGTGTTAGGGGCATCAAGATCCCCTCTAGCTCCCCCAGGGATTTTCTTAAGATTATACATAGATAAAGGTCTGGAAGGAGACATAAGAAAGCATCCATGGTTACCCAGGGCAATTGAGGATAGAGAGGATAAGGGTAGGAAGGCTTTCTGTGTCTTTTAAATATTTCACAAGTGCCTATACTTTTGTAATCAAAGCTCTTTTTAAAATTTTCCTGATGTGAATTAATGCTGTATGTGCGTGTATTGAAATGGACCCAAAAATACAATCTGAGGAAAATCTTGGCCCTGCATTTTCTAGTCTACCTCCATGCAGAAGTTTGGTGGTTTTCTATTTTGGCATACTGGTTAGATGATTTCCTTTCATAAAGGGTATCAATTCTGTGTTGATTATACTTAATTATACCATAGAACTTCTACACTTCAGATTCTTCTAAGAAAATATAACCTTAAATTACCTGGTGCTGAATTATTAACAAAAGTTTAGTTGTAAAAATCATGTTCAGGGAGAATGGCCTCATGGGCATGGACCCCTTCTCTAGACATTATACATTTTGTCAGATTTGGAGACAGATCCTTGGAAAGATTTCTTGCGGCACACTGTCTCAACACCCCTTCCCCTCATGACATGGGCCTTTTCTGATCTACATTTTATCATTTTGCCTGGAGTGTACACTGAGAGGTGTTTTAAGAAACAACCACATTACCTCCATCATTGTACATACTGTACCATTGTTACATTGTCTAGAGAACATTGTCTAGACATCACAACAGTGTAGAAAAAACTGTGTTTTTTCCTGAGCATCTGGCCCTCTTTCATCTTATGCTATTTACACTGTGAATCTTGTGGTAGCTTTGTTTTCTCTTGGCCACTAGGAAACACTAAGCCAAATTTGTATGCTTCCCAGTGCCTATACAGAAGTTTGGTAGGAGAAGAAAGGGATAAAGAAAGGGGGAGTAATCAGAAGGGGGAATGAAGCATGAGAGACTATGGACTCTGAGAAACAAACTGAGGGCTTCAGAGGGGAGGGGGTGGGGGAATGGTATAGGCTGGTGATGGGTAGTAAGGAGGGCATGTATTGCATGGTGCACTGGGTGTTATACGCAACTAATGAATCATGGAACTTTACATCAAAAACCAGGGATGTACTGTATGGTGACTAACATAATATAATAAAAAATATTATTATAATAAAAAAAGAAGTTCATGGATGAATTTTAGTGGCTAGATATTATATATTATACTATATTACATACTACATGAATTTTAAATCCTAGGTATGATATTTTTCTACCATTTAACTTTCCCTTTGACCCCTTTCCTCATTTATGTTAGTATATTTTTGTTATATTGTATGTATCTCTATAAAGGATTCCAAAACTCCTCCCCCTTCTTTTTTTGAAAAAAGGGTAGTGAGGGATCCACTTTCCCTTTGGAGCATGTAATGTCCTAAACCTCTCATGATTCAAACTAGGATTCCAAGGTCTTCTACAAGGTTTCTGGTTATACCATATTAATGCCACTGTTGTTAACAGTAACATCAGACCCTGTTGTCATAACTCTAGAGTGACCATGAGAGTCACAGACCCCTATGAAGTCAGCATTGTCTAGATCAAACTATTGTGTTTTGGTTAAGACTTGGGCTCCAGACTCAGATAATTTATTCATTTATCTAAATATTTACTTATTACTAGTTTTACTATATCGCAGGCAGACAGTTAAGTTCTGTAGATACAACGGTAAACAAAAAACAGACATGGCCTATGCCCTCAAAGAGTTTATAATCTAGAAGTGAAAAAAGACACTTATCATATAATCCCACAAATGTCTTTACAGGTCATGAACAGGCTTTGGGACTATGTGATGTAGGATCAGAACTTGGGAGTTAGGGAAGACTTGTTTGAATTGATATCTGCGGGACAACTAAGAGTTTGGGAAGAGGACAAAGAGAGGCAAGAAGCATTTTGGGAAGTGAGAACAGAACGTGCAAAAGCCATGTGGCAGGGGAGAACAGTGCAATGGAGGAACTGAAAGAAGAACCCTGTGGCTAAATGCAAACATTTGTGAGACAGTGGTGCTAGCTGAGGCTATGGCAGTATGCAAGTCCAACCTACTAAACCACTGAACCATTTTAAATAATGACTAACTGCATGAGCTATGATAAATGATCCAACTTTTCTAAGCCTG
This sequence comes from Ailuropoda melanoleuca, assembly GCF_002007445.2. Taxonomy (NCBI): domain Eukaryota; kingdom Metazoa; phylum Chordata; class Mammalia; order Carnivora; family Ursidae; genus Ailuropoda; species Ailuropoda melanoleuca. The sequence continues at coordinate 62,897,600 of NC_048219.1, read as the reverse complement.
TTTTCTTGGCTGTAGAACACTGATCTTTAAGTGCCTGATGATGCTGAGCTACCTACCAAGCTACTGTTAGAGCTACAAGGGGATTTAAGCTAAACTTTGTCTAGGGGCCAGTGTACTGGAAATTTCCATTTACCCAAGAGAAAAGCCATCTATTTTTTAAAAATGCCCTTGGGGAGATTTTTTGTTTTTGTCTTTTAATCAAATTATGCACTGTGAAAGAACAGTCTCACATGTAGATAGTCTTGTGATGGATAGCCAAGACAGAACAGTGTATGCCCTACCCCCTTCAGGTACCAAAGCTTTTACTTTACGGTTTTGTTCATGTCCACAGAAAACTTCCAATATGCAAGACACTTTCAACTACGTTATTTTGTTTAATCCACACAAGAAGCCTATGACTTAAGTATCATTTTAAATCTTTCAGAGATGAGAAAACTAGTGACCAGAGAGATTAAGTAACTTACCTAAAAACATATAGCTAGAAAATTATAGAGCTGGAATTCAAACTCAGGTAGCTGATCCAAACCCACAAAACTATCACACACCACAGGGACTTCAACAAGACTGGATGTGGTGCAGAGTTGCCTGTCAGTCCTTGTAGTGACAATGAGGAGGGAAAGGAAAAACTGGATCCACCAGTTCTCATTCCTGAACGTAATGTAAAAGAAATCTTTTCTTCTGAGGAAATGCCCTCAACTTCTGCTATCAACCCCCATGAGGTAAGTCATGATCAGAAAGTCAGTTATCTGTCAAAGGAGTTCCCCTGCCCCTTATCTGCAGGGTCTATGTAAGAACCGGTGGATACCAGGGGTAGTACCAAACCCTACACATACTAGTTTTTTTTCCTATATACACCCACCTATGATAAAGTTTAATATATAAATTAGGCACAATTAGATATTAACAACAATAATAAAATAGAACAATTTTAACAATATACTGTAATAAAAGTTATGTGTGTGGTCTCTCTCTCAACATATCTTATTGTACTGTACTCACCCTACTTCTTAGCATGTTGTGAGATGGCTAAACATCCATGTGATGAGATGAAGTGAGGTGAATGACATAGGCACTGTGATGTACTGCTAGGCTACTGTTGACTTTCTGAGAATATGTCAGAAAAGGATTATCTGCTTCTGCACTGTGGTTGACCGTGGGTAACTGAAACTGTGGGAAGCAAAACCACAAATGAGGGGGGACTGGTCCCCCAGCTTAAAAGAAGGAAATGAAATAGATAAACCCTTCTGCCAATAAAGATAAAAGATTCTGTTTTCCCAGTTGGCCTTGACAGGGAGTGGGTTCTGCAAGACCTGTACTTTATAAAGAGGAGGGAAATGTCACCAGACTTTCCTATCTGTAGAACTTGGCTAGCATTCTGCAAAGAGGGAGAATATAACATGGTACCAGCTGTCAATGCTTGTGTTTTAATAAGAAAACTACCTTTGGAACAAAATCAGACCCACACTGGGATGGAATAGGATGTCTCAGACACGAGTTCTAACTTGGTGTAGGATTATTAAGAAGCAAGCTCTACAGTCCTGCTGAGTCAATGGACAGGATCTATTTTCAGTTCTCAACTTGTCCTGAGATGCTGTAAATCTCTTGCCAAGATTTGAATCAGTGCAGCATCTGTGAGAACCAATTAAGAATGCCACATCACCTAGGAAGAGAGCAACAGAGTGCTGTGAATTTTTATTTGGATAAAAGTGTCCAAAAGTGAAGAAAATTAGCCAGCTATCTAGTCATGCAGTCAAATCTTGTGTTAACAAAAGAACAAAAAGAGGACCTGCTCTGGTTGGCCCAATTCCAAAATCTCTGAGCAACTAGATTTTCTTTTTCCTACCTCTCCTGACAGTACCAAGCTGGATACCGTTTGGCTGGAGAATCAAGTTTTCCTTATCGACTTCTTAGCCTAGGTGCTTGGCTCTGTCATCAGACCTCTTGCAGAGGCTGTACCCTTACCTCCTCATCACCTGGTTCCTAACTATCTGCCTGGCTTTTTGGCATTCCTGGTCTCTTAAAACATTCTTTTGGGATTTCTGGTCAATTTGGTGTTCTTGCCTGATTTCTGGCACACTCTGAATTCTGCCTGTCTTTGGTTCTTGTGTACTGATTTTTCCTATCCTTTGGTTTCTGCGTACTTCTCGACTTGTGTTTTTCCATGCCTGCTATCCCACTGCCTAGCAGATATCCACCTCCAACTTCCCTTAGCTGTTTGATTTTTTTTGACCCATTTTTGCAAAGCACCACCATTGCTCATAATTCCAGAACTGACATTTTTAGAGCTTTAGGTGGAGCAATCAAGAGGAAATACCCTTTTGGAGAAAGGAAATGCAGGAGTGGAGCGAAGGGTTACTACGCCTCCTTTAGATCTGAATCTCAGGAAGGCAATAATAGGGAATATAAAGTTAAAAAGATCTGGATTCAAAAGAAAGATATTTATTGTCGGTAATGCAAGCAATAAAATAATAATCATCTAAGAAGAATTTAAAACAAGAACCCTGAGAGATCATTGATTCTTAATAATATTCTTGTTTTATATCAAGAAAATTTTGTTCCTTTGAACTAAATGCTTTTAGCTTATTACCAAATTTTGAATATGTGAATTTAGATATTTTTAATGGGTAAATATCTTAACATTCATAAACACTTACAATAATGTATTTTTAGGATACCAAATTTAAAACTAGTGTTTAATTTCAAATCTAATTGAATGGTGCTATTTTCATAGGGATATACAGGCTCCTTTTGAAAAGTTTAATTTTAGGGTGCCTGGATGGCTCAGTTGGTTAAGTGTCTGCCTTTAGCCTAGGTCATGATCCCAGGGTCCTGGGATCGAGTCCCACATTAGGCTCCCTACTTGGTGGGGAGTCTTCTTCTCCCTCTACCTCTCCCCTCTGCTTATACACTCTCTCTCTCAAATAAATAAATAAAATCTTTAAAGAAAAGTTTAATTTTAGGTTGTAAGAATTTAAAAGAATTAATTTTCAAGTACACATAGAGCAAGCCATTTCATATCATCAATATATTTCTTATAAATAAAGGGGCAGGGGTGCCTGGGTGGCTCAGTCTAAGGCATCTGCCTTTGACTCAGGTCATGATCCTAGAGTCCCCACATCAAGTCCTGTGTCAGACTCCCTGCTCAGTGGGGAGTCTGCTTCTCCCTCTGTCCCTCACCCCACTCTCATGCTGTCTCTCACTCTCTCTCAAATAAATAAATAAAATCTTAAAAAAAAATAAAGAGGCAACTCACTCTTCTTGTCCCATCAAAAATTATAAATTAATTATGTGACTCTAGAATTTTACAGTTGGAATTTTCCTTGGAATCAGAAAAACAAATTCAATCATTTCTGTATTTTCCAAAATAGTATAACCTTTGTTTTGTTTTAAAAGGAACCAAGCAAAGCAGCAGAAATATGTAGGCAGTCAGATATCCTGTGGTACAATTCTGGCTGTTTGCCTTTATAGCATGACCTTGGGCAAATTACCCAACATCTCTTTACCTGAGAAAGATTTTTAACTAATTCCAGCCCCCCCCAGTCTATGACCTAGGGTCAAGTCATCCTTGTACTGGGTTCACCTTGATAATATCCTAGACTTTAACTCTCTTCATGTTTCCCTACTCTTATAATTAAACCTTTGCCTTGGTCTCTGTTCCACAATTTATCTTCCAGTTGCCTGCCCAGCACAGTTATCACCTCTAGGTTTGGAGCCCTGACCTTGACACAGGTCATTGTTATAAAACCTGACAATCTTTGGACAGACCTTCCAGTTACCACCTCCAGTCTGCTGGTCTGAATCCCAGAGAACTATCTCCCTCTGAGCCTTTTGATTTTATGTCAACTTGACTGTGCGTTCAACTGCTGCCTTGGGCTACCCACTGACAACTTCTTTTATGAACTATGGCGTGATACCTTGAAATATTTTGAATACCTGTTAACATGTCAGTATCCCCAAGTTGCAATCCTATCCCAGTGGATATATTCAAGACTGGTTCTCTTCCCTTCTCTGGTATCAGTGGGCCATACCTGGCCTACTCCCAAGATGCCAGATATTTGATTCTATATGGTATGATCCTATGGCATCAAGAAATTGTTAAATCGTGTTCATTATAAGCTGTTTAATAAAACAGGGACATAGGTGACATAGTTCAAAAAGATCTCCGTTAGTGTAACAATGGTCAACATTTTTACAAGAGTTGGTACTAGGACTAGTTGGTACTAAGGGACCAGTTTTGTTTACTAAGAAAATTAATTAATGGAGGTACCTGTGTGGCTCAGTTGATTAAGTGGGCAACTCTTGATTTTAGCTCAGGTCATGATCTCAAGGTGTGGAATCAAGCCCCACTTCAGGCTCTGTGCTCAACAGGGAGGCTGTTTGAGATTCTCTCTATCCCTCTCCCTCTCCCTTTCCTTCTGCCCTCCCCCACTAGGACAAATAAATAAATCTTAAAGAAAAAGAAAATAAATTTGTGTGGAAAAGCTCATTCCCCTAAAACTCAAAAATGGATTTTTACTGAAAGTTTATGGGGAAGATTTGTTGAAGATGTTGGTATTCCATGAATTTGTTCAATAACAAATTTCACAGGAATGGGTGTAAATTTGTCTATTTACCCAGTCATGCTTTTGAAGTGAAAAACTCCTTTCATTGTTTTTTTCGCTTTAAAAAAAAGTGATTGCACATGGTTTTCCAGCATGACATTTTAGGCATCTATGTGTGTGTGGTACTTAGCCTGTGTGAGGTATTATGCTAAGAACTTTATAACACACAGCCTAATTTAATTGTCACACAGGTTTACTGACTTACTACTAAAGATGAAATTGAGGCATGGGGATTTTAAGTAACTTGCCCAAGGAGGTCACACAGTGAGAAAGTGGTGGAACCAGATAAACAAAATCTATCTGCCTCCAGATAGCTCCTAATCACTACATGGAAACAACAAACACTGAAGAAAACGAGGGGGAAAAGATACCTTGGGAAAAGATAAGGAATATGCTCCACAAGAAGTCTGAACCTTTATTACATCTTCTGAATTGGTTGGTTTTGACTGGATTTTACTGCAGGTAATCAGCAAGGAAACATCTGGGTCTCCTAAGATCTCTGCTGTCATCTGAGAGAATTGGATGTTTCCTGGATTTGGATGGTTATTCCTGTGCTCAAGAGAACTGGGAAATATTTAGGGCTGGTCTTCAGAAGGAAGACAACACTACAAATCACCCTAATAATCAGGGCTCTGGCAGTGGGCTACCAGGTCACCTTTTGCTGCAGTAAGACTCTGTGCAATTTTCCCCTTCTGTAGAGAGCCTAGCTTATTCTTTTTTTTTTTTTTTTAAGATTTTATTTATTTATTCGACAGACATAGAGACAGCCAGCGAGAGAGGGAACACAAGCAGGGGGAGTGGGAGAGGAAGAAGCAGGCTCACAGCGGAAGAGCCTGATGTGGGGCTCGATCCCACATAACGCCGGGATCACGCCCTGAGCTGAAGGCAGACGCTTAACGGCTGTGCCATCCAGGCGCCCCTAGCTTATTCTTATACACAAAATAGGGAAACCAGATCGCGGAATGCTATTTGAATGTTGTGACATTGACAGTTAATCTATAGGAGATCCTGAGACTATTGCCAGAGGCTGAAAATATTCTGTCTCAGGGCAAGTTGATATCCTGCTGAAGACCACAACCCACCATGACAAAGTTAACCCTTCAATAACTTCCATGTGACAAGTTTTTTTTTTTTCTTCCAGCAGCTGCTCAGAGAATAGTTGTTTTCATGATTAATCCAAAGGTGTTCTAAGAAATGCCATCATCGCGGGCATGTGACAAGTTTTATATGATAATTTCTGACATGCTTGCTATAGTCATCATGAATTCTCAATAGAAGTCTTTTAGTGCCATGTTTTCATTGGGGAAATTTCAATTTCCAGAATTATAGTGCTATGTCTCAAGTCAGACAAAAACCCAGCACCAAATTATGAGCTGTTCCTTTTCTTGAGGAAGTATTCCAAAAAAAACCCCACAATATTTCTTCAGGGAATGTACCAATAAGAATAAGAAACAGAATGTAGATTGTCATTCATGATTCTGTTTCAGATTTTGAATGTTGCTTTTAAGTTAAAAACATCTTTAAAACCTATTCTGTTTTTGTATTTTCTGTCCTCCTGGCAGCCTCATTTATTCATTCATCCTTTCAGCAAATGTTTGTGCTGTGTTAGGTATTAGGGGCATAATAATGAATTAGAATTTGCTGTCAAATTCTAATCATTCCTTTAAATTAAATTAAATATTAAAAAACAAGACACACAAAATGCCTGCCCTACTTCCTATTAAATTTCTTGTGTTCTATACTCCTAACATCATTTTATAATATTTTGGACACAATAGATTCATAATATTTGTGGTGATATCAGTGGAAAATTAGAGAATCATTGTACTTTTTAAAATCAATATTCAATTTGCATTTTCATAGAAGATAAATGAGTACCTTATCTCTCATTTTAGTTTTTTTTCCTTCTTTCTTTCCTTCCTTCCTTCCATCCATCCTTCCTTCCTATTAAATTTTTTATTTTAATGCCCAGTCTCTCATTTTAGTCTAATGTTCTCATGACTAAGTCACAACAGACTTCATTTTTCCTGGGGTACAAATTCAGTCACCACCTTGCCTTACCATTCTAGTGGATGATGGTGACTGAATTTGCACCCCAGGAAACAGTGTAAATAAATAATTTGTCTATTCTGTTCTCTGGGGAATTTCATGTAAAACAGGGGTTCTTTTTTAATTGAATCGCTGATTCAGAGCCTAATCTCCTCCCTTCTATTCTCTCCACTAGTCCTTTTCCTGCTTCCCATTTTGAAGCTTCAAAGAAACTCCTGATTGTGTCTGCTTTCCCAAATCCTTCACAAGGAGGTTAACTCAGAGGTCACAAATTCAGATGCCTATAGGGAGCAGCCTGGAAAGAGAAATAAGTGCTGCGGGCCGAGGCAGAAATATTAGGGAGTGAGGGGGACTGTGGTAAACTGTAGAGCACAGGCCCAGAAAAGAGGAGGATGCTGTTCTCAGCGCCAACTCATTGTTGTTGAGTGAATGAAACGCTGAGTTAGCTGATCATCCAGTTTTCACAAGAGTCAGAAATCTGGATCTTGGGGCGCCTGGGTGGCACAGTCGTTGAGCATCTGCCTTCGGCTCAGGGTGTGATCCCGGCGTTCTGGGATCAAGCCCCACATCAGGCTTCTCTTCTGGGAGCCTGCTTCTTCCTCTCCCACTCCCCCTGCTTGTGTTCCCTCTCTCGCTGGCTGTCTCTCTCTCTCTCTGTCAAATAAATAAATAAATAAATAAATAAATAAATAAATAAATGAATAATAAAAAATAAAAAGAAAGAAAAATAAATTAGAATGCATAAAAATATATAACAGAGAAAATTCTATAAGGGAAATGGAATTATAAAAGTTGAAGAAAAAGAAAAAGGAATAACATTTCAATTAGGAAAGCTAAAGAAATAATTTTTTAATTTGCTCTTTAAATGGTATTAAACTGCTGTGGTATTTGCAGTCCACTAACATACTTAAGACTTGCATGGCTCTTGTTTTTAAATGCCAATTTTACAATGTAATATTGAAAATGCTTCCTTTACAATTGTTTTATTTTATGATAAAAATTTGGGACACTGATATAAAAATAAGAAGGGGACAGATGTATTTTTCAAAGTTCTTTTGAGAGTATATAAACAAAGAAATTCAAAGATTACTGATCTTGCTTTTCCTATACAGTTGACCCTTGAATTACATGGGGGTTAGGGGTGCCAACACCGCCACCATCCAGTAGAAAATCTGTGCATAACTTTTGATTCTCAAAAAACTTAATAGCCTACTATTGACTGGAAGCCTTACTGATAATATAAATAGTCGATTAACACATATTTTGTATATGTATTATATGCTATATTCTTACAATAAGCTAGAGAAAAGAAACTTATTAAGAAAATCATAAGGAAGAGAAAATACATTTAAAGTACTGTACTGTAAAAATCTGCAAAGTTCAAAACCATGTTGTTCAAGGGTCACTTGTACTTGAACTACTGGACTCACTCCTTTGTCCATGGAAGGCCAAAGTTATGCTACATGATGACAAATTAGCACCTCTGGACAGTATCATATGGATTAGTTTTTGATTAGCTAGCCTTTACTTAGAAAAACAGAAAACCTTTAAGTTCCATAAGAATGACTTTTAGGTAAACAGGTAAATTTAGATGTTTGTAGGGCAGGTCCAACATACAAGATCAAGAATTTGCAGGGCTAATGTAATGAGAGTGCAAAGGAGGTGTGAAATCAAGAGGTAGAAAGTTTCCTACGCAAATTTGCCATAAGCCAACCTGCTTGGGTTCATCTTGGAACACATAAGGGGGATTTAAAACCAAAAGTACAAGTCCAGTAGTATGAGGGCTTATCAAACCCACCTACAGTGAGGATCCCAGTGTGGACCCTGGGAGGTTGCCCTAGCCCCACTTTTCTCTCTGAGGCTCCTGTAACATGTGATGGCAAGGAAAACAACCCAAGTTTGAAATGAAAATGATCTAAACTAATTTTCCCCTTCCAAATAAGAAAATATTAACTACATTTAAGCTTTGTTGACTCCAAATAAGAGCTGAGTAATCATTTCTTCTCATTTGGTTGAACTTTTGTCCTTGTTATTCCTGTTGATTATATCCCTTACCAGGAAAAATTCTAGACTCCCAAGTCACCCTTCATCTTCTACCCACTGACCCACCTCAAGGCTCTTCACATCCCTATTTTGAATCCTTTCCCGACCACACCCCAATTTCTGAGATGATTCCACTGTGTCCTCTGGAATTCATGGTCCATCACCAGCAAAATTCTCTGTATTCTTAATTTCTTCTCTGAATATTTCCTTCACCTTGTTCTAAAGCAAGCCTGGCTCACCCCCTGTAGATGCAATTGTCCGTGCAGCCTTTCCAGAGACCTCATACCACTGGACTTGGAGGTGGGGTTGGAATCCTCCTTGCCTCTCATTGCTTCTTTCAGGATGCTCTTCCTCTCGCCTTTCTAATTTCTCCGCCTGCCCAGTACTGGCTTTGTTTTGTTTTTTAACTCATGTCCTCTGATGTTGTCACCCTCCTCATTGTGGAAGTCATGTACTTACTCATATACCACTCCGCCTGATTTTTCAAGGACTTTATATTTTGGCTACTGGCATCCTCTCTAGCACCTTTCCTAATTCTAAGTCTTGTTTTCAATATATACATAGATAACCCTTATGACACTCTCCTTGAATCTCTTCCAATGACACTGTATTCCACACATCTTAGGCACTCACTGCCCTTGTTGCATTCCACTCTAGACTACATCACTTCTCCATAGTCTTGTTTTCCTGCATCCCACTCTAATTACCATACTGCTGAGGTCACTCTGCAGAAGCAGGATGGGCTCCTTTACCTCAGATTTGGTTTGGATGTCGAGAATGATGATGCCACACATGTACCAAGAGAGTATGAAAAGTTTTATGGGGCACCTGGCTGGCTCAGTCGGTGGAGTGTATGGCTCTTGGTTTCAAGGTTGTGAGTTTGAGCGCCATGTTGGGTATAGAGATTACTTAAAAATAAAATCTTTAAAAAAAAAAGTTTTATTACTCACAAAAAGCAGCTTTCTGTGGAGAGCAGGGCTGGCTCCTAAACTGGTACAAATATGGTGTAAAGGAACAAAGACAGGAGACTGGCTTAGAGTTTTATGGTGATTGAGGGGTAGGGCCAGGGTGAAGGGGCCCTCAGATGGGCTGGGTCTTGCATGGTTTGTACTTTCCACAGCACCAAAGGAGTCATCTTATCAGTTTTCCTAGATGTGGGGCACAGGGAAGAGGAGAGGTGGGCCTTGAAAGCTGTCAATGAATATTTTAAAAATGGAATCAGACTCTTTATTATACATCTATCTTTCCAGTTCAGTCCCTTTTATTCTCTGACTCCCACAGTCCCTCAAAAACTTGCAATTCATTGAACCTACCACGTTTTCTCTGTCCTTGATCTCTCCATATTCATTCTTCCTTCATCCTAAACTCCATGGAGAATCATAATCACTCCCTTACTTAAATTCTCAACTTCCTTGCTCTTCTTCTCTTCGTAAAACCTGATTAGAAAGAATTCTAAGCCTATTCTGAGCCTGCATCCTAATAGCCAATTATTACTCGGCAAAAAGGCACAATCACTCTGACTTATCTCACTTAAATTCATGACCGTGAACTCAAGTGGGTCCTTTATGGCACTCAGTAAGTGTATGATTTTTCCCTAGTCCATTCATCTTCCCATTCTCCTAGATAAGTACTTCACACCTCTTCTCTCCTCAAAGCTCTGTTACTCCTCTGCACCTCTCTATTGATGACCTTACTGCCTTTGTCTCTGAGAAAACTGAAATGATCAGAAGAGGACTTCCACAGATTTCTACCACCCCTCCTACCCACCTGCTTGCCTCTTCCCATAGAAGAGCCTGTGCTCATGTCTACAGAAGATCCTTTCACTTGTGTGCTGGATTCCAAACTCTTTCCCACTCAATGACACTGCTCCAGCAATTCTCTCTTCTTGATCCTACATTAATTTTTCATCTGCCAGATCTTTTCCAGATCATTCTCATCAAAAACAAGTATTTCTCCCAATTTGTCAATCTGCTGTTGACTCCACTTCCACCACCAGTTACTGCTCATTTTTGGACTCCCCTTTGTAAAGAACTTCTCAAAAGAATTGTGTGTATTAGACATCCTAATTCCCTCCTCCCATTTTTTCTTAAACCCACATGGACCAAATTTTCTCCCATTGCTCCACTGAAGTGTTACCAATAGCCTCCATGGTACTAAATCCAAAGATTAGTTCTCAGTCCTTACTCACATATAACTATTCACTCCTCGGCTATCTTCACTTGGCTTCTAGGCACCTCTCTCTTGGTTTTTCTCCTTCATTGGCTGCTCCTTGTCAGTCTCCTTTGCTAGCTTCATCCTTGGTTCTCTCCTATTTACATTCACTCCTTTGGTGATCTTGTCTGGCTGTAAATATCATCTAAATGTTAGTATCTCTCAAATATCTCTAGCTTGAGACACTATCTTTAACCCCAGACTCAAATATACAACTACCAACTCAAAATCTTTACTTGGATTTCTCCTGATAGATCTCAAATGTCACACTTCCAAATTGAACCCTCGATCCTTCTCTTCAAAACTACACTACCTGTAGTTCCCCTCACCTCTATTGATTTTTCTTTTTTTATATCCCCTATCAGCTTTATTACCCTATTTGATTTCATTTGCTACATTTATTATTTATTGCCTGTTACCCCCACCCCGAAAATGTAATATTCATGTGGGTTGTGATTTCTGTTTTGTTCAGGTTTATAACCCAACCAACTAGAACAATGTCCAGGTGTTCCATTAGTATTTATTGGATTAAGGAATGAATGAACGAAACACGTAGCATCCATTCTTAGCTAACTCAAGACATTACTGTTCTCTTAACCCAAACTGAAAATCAGTGAAAAATGGAATAATTTGCAAGCAATCACAAACACCCTGGTTTAAAATCTGTGTCTGTGTGTGGGTTGGGGCGAGGGGCAGATGTGAAGATTTTTTTTTTTTTCTTCAGAAATGCAAAGCACCAGAACGAGGCTTAGGTAAAAACCACAGCGACTGGGTACAGGTTTGCTTCTGAAGAAAACACTGCTCAGAGCAATGAGTTTCAACGGGCTACCTAAACTGTTGGCATCACGTGAAAAGGTGGTATGTGGGGTAAAAAGAAGCAAAAACACATCTTCCTTCATTACGCGTCTCTCCGATCAACAGCTGTTCTCCCACTAGGGTGGCTCTTTTTTCCCTTATTTGGACTTCACTGTCAAAAGAAAGACACCACACCCTTCGTTATGTAGCCCTCACTGAGTAGCTATGCCACGTCCCAGGTCTCCTGTCTTCAGGACTGCATTTAATTCGGTACTATTTCCTTTTTTTTCTTTTGACTCAGGGTTCCTGGGTGGGGCCACGAAAACTCTTAAGATGTTTGAAAACAATACAAACTTGAAGTCTGAATATTTTAAAAGTACATTTTTTAAAAAGTTGAAGGCCGTTAAGAGGCGAAATGGCTTTGGGGGGCACTCTCAGTTCAGTGGAGAGGAGCCCTGTCCGCGTTCGCTCGGCCACCAGAGCAGAGACTAGTCCTCAGGGGTTGCGCGCGTAGGCCTTTCGGGCTGCGGCAGACGCCCTCTGGCCCGGCCGCACCCGCCGCCGCGCGCGAAGGAGAACGAGCCCGTCTCCACGCAAGGAACCCCAAGCTTCCTTTAAATTTCCACGCAGCCCGCCAGACACGTCCCGACTGAAAGAGCACAGTCCAAGGGAACGTCGGTCTTAACTGGAGGGGTAGCGGGGTTGGCTGGAGGCGCGGCGGGTGCAGCGCTGGGAGTCGGGAGCCGACGGCCAGGTCCGCGAGGTCCGAAGGGCCGGCGCTCAGGGCCGCGCTGCACACACCCTGCTCGACCCGCCCCTCCCCGTGTGGAGCGGGCGACACCCGGCCTGCCGCGGCGCCCTCTGCCTCCTCCGCACGCCTCCCCTTTAAGCGCGAGGCGCAGTTGGATTTGTGTCGGCCGAGGCAAGGCGCGACTCCCCTTTATGGCGGAGTCGCAGCAGCGGCTCTGACAGCCGCGGCGGCCGGGCGAGCAGAGCAGGAGGCCGAGCCTCGGGCAGCCGGCCGCCGTCACCGCAGCGGGGCCGGGGGGGAGCGCGGCGCGCCGCGGC